>NW_026882768.1:0-44062 GCF_032173495.1 Musca vetustissima | reverse complement strand
TCAGAATTGTCACAAACGTCAAAAGAAACCTCTTTAGTTAACATTGTTTGTCGCATTACAGGGTAACTGATTTCAATTGACCAAACAATGATTCCCAAACAAAAAGTGCTGGGCAAAAACAAAGTAATTCCGACCATGTTAACGAAGGATTTGTCCTGTCGGTTATGCATTGACGAACATTCCTTTTCTGTGTGACCGACTAGCATTTGATACGTGGGGCGGGGGGAACAGTAACAAGTACGTTCATTTCTTCCCCCACCTTCCCTGAGTTGAATTTTAAATGTTGTTATTTTGTATTAGGACGCTCGTTTCAGTTAGTTGTGTGTGTGTTTTTGTAACGTATTTTGTTCTTATTCTTGTTGTAATAAGCTTAATGTTGAGTGCATTTTATTAAGGGAACCCCCCCCATTCTCGATTTTTTATTTTTAAGATTTTAAATGGGCTGGTAAATGAATACCAATGCTTGTTAAGGTTTGTAACTTGGCACATATATATTTGAAGATTTATAAAGGAAGAAAAATAATTTACAAAAATTTGTTGTTGTTGTTTTGTTGTTGTTTTTTGGGTGCAAAGAAAAGTCCACATTTTCGATGGCGGGCATGATAACTCCATCGGAACATCGGAATCCGAAAATTCCAACTGTATTAGAAAGAGGACATGTCTGGCTCTCGTGAACTAAGATTATTGACTTCGCTCTAAAATTAACAAAATGGTGGACCTTTGAAAAATTTTTTTTGGAAAATCGCCGATTTTTTACCAAAAACCATGTTAAAAAATAAGGAAGATCTTCACCGATTGGCTTTATCCTAGTTCATACGAGAGCTATACACTCTCAGAGAAACGCTGCAAAATTACTTAATGTTGATACAATAAATCGGATATATCTTCAAGACTTCTTGAGATTTTCACTTGAAATTTTGTAGAGACATTCCTTAATAGAAACACCGAGAATAGCGAAAATTTGGTCATTTGTGTTACGCATTTGGTTAATAATTTTTTTGTTTTTTTGTTTAATTTTTTAATTCAATTATTTTGTCTTCTGACTAGAAAAAATGTATGGAAATTCTATGAACTAAAGATGATTATTTAAAAAATATGGTAGTGGTACTGGAAGAACAGTCAACACATAGCATTATTTAAATGTATTGTAAATCGGATTCTAAAAAAAAACAACTGACTAATTTAAGTTTAGAGGATATGAGTACATCGAATATTTCATTTTCCTCCCGAAAAATACAGAGGAACAAACATTATGGGCAGGCCGAGTGCGGAATAGATTAAGTTAAAGAGGATTGTGATATTTCGCAAGATGAGTCATGACAAATTCATAGTTCAGGAGGGTCAATAGAAAATATTCTTTAAGCATCCACGCCTATAGTTCGGATGGTCCTCCATTAAATATTCTTTAAAAATCCACGCCAATTGTCCTTTACAAAATATTCTTTAAAAATTCACGCCTATAGTTCGGATGGTCCTTTAGAAAATATTATTTAAAAATCCACGCCTATAGTTCGGATAGTCCTTTATAAAATATTCTTTAAAAATCCACGCCTATAGTTCGGATGGTCCTTTATAAAATATTCTTTAAAAATCCACGCCTATAGTTCGGATGGTCCTTTATAAAATATTCTGTAAAAATCCACGCCTATAGTTCGGATGGTCCTTAAAAAAAAAATTAAAAATCCACGCCTATAGTTCGGATGGTCCTTTAGAAAATATTTTTTTAAAATCCACGCCTATAGTTCGGATGGTCCTATAGAAAATATTCTTTAAAAATCCACGCCTATAGTTCGGATGGTCCTTTAGAAAATATTCTTTAAAAATTCACACCTATAGTCGGATGGTCCTTTAGAAAATATTCTTTAAAAATCCACGCCTATAGTTCGAATAGTCCCTGCGAAAAATATTGTTTAGAAATTCACGCCTACAATTTTTTCACATTTTTGTTATAACCATTGTTATTCCCATGCCATGTTATATACCCTTTTCACCTCCCTTCCCCTCAAATTCCACCTTAAGGCAATGCTTGGAGCCAAATAAAGACAAAATATATAAACTGTTAATTTGCTATTGCCAATGTAGCGACAAACACACTTTAATTGGGTATTAAAATAAACGCTAATCGGAGATTATGGGGTTTAGGCCATTTAAAGCTTTGCTTGATTTGCTTCGTTCGTTCGCCAGTTTCCCACTTCGTCTCTTCGTGCGAATTTTAGCAAATTATATGTTTTTGTTTATTTGCTTGTTAGAGGATTGTTGAACATTTTTGTTGTTGTTGTTCCCTCTTTTTCAATTATTCTAAGCATTACAATTGCAGTGCTCAATGCCTAAGTGAGAATGTGTGTGTTGGTGCGTATATGTGCATGTAAGAATGTGTGTACGTGTCACTATTAATATGTAGCATTATTGTTGTCGTTGTTTAGTAGGACATGTGTTTTATGTTTTTTATCCTCAGATATTGTTGTTGTTGCAGGTTTTTCACTTGTTTAGTGTTATCTGCATGACACCTCACCTCTTCGCCACCCGTGCTCCTTTTGCATGCTTTTATTTTCACGAAAAGGTCTAAACAATACTGCAAAAGACAAATGACCTTTTGGGGCTGGCCAACAGTAGTTGAAACAATATTTATGAATAGCAAGATAAGATATGTACATGTGAGTGAGTGTGTGTGAGTGATCCAAACAAGCCAGCGAGCTATACAGTCGGAAACCGAAAACCAAACACCATCAACCATCGGATGGTTGGCAGCAGCATTGTCATCATCGTCCAGAAGGAAGTCATCAATGGATACCAGCGAGTCAGAGCGTGTGGGAGAAGGTGTGTGTGTGGGTGTATGTGTTGGCTAGTGAGAAAAGCAATATTTATGACACATTTATCCTGCAGGCAATAAACATTTAACGTATACAAATCAGTATGACGAACTATCCAGACCTGCCATCTCTCTCTGTCCATTTGACTCTCGGCATGGCTATTTTTACTCCATCATATTTGTTGTTGTTGTTGCTGTAATATCTGCATGTGACAGCTATGTTAGAGAATACAAATTTCAATTGCGACACATGCTTCCACTAATGTTGACACATCACAAGGAACGGCCTTGCCCCTGTCGGCCAGTTACATTTGACTAACAACAGTCGTATCATTATCATCGTGCTGCCCCCTCTCATCGTAATCATCATCATCAGCATCAGGATTATCACAATGATTATGGCCATGTTAAGTTTAAAACCAATGATGCATGAAATTAAAACTGAATGCAAATAGTTGAGTGAAGCCGCTAATTCAAATTGATTTCCTTCATACTTCTACCGTTGTTGTTGCTGCTGCTGTTGTCACTCGAGCCTCGACAACTGTCGCCAAAATCCATGTTACAACACTTCACGTATTGTTTTTTAATTAATTATTTAAAGCCAGTCATGTAATGTCGATTGATTAGCAGATTGGTTCTTTCAAAATTAATTTGTTAGGCATTCGGATTTAATGTTGTGTCATGAATGCAGGTGGGTTCATGAATAAATACTATTTCGAAGGGAGGATTTTTTTATGCTTTTTAAAGGCTCATTCGAAATGTAAGCGCGGAATGTTAAAGAATAATTTCTAAACACCCATCCGAACTATCTACTTTTTAAGAATATAGGCGTGTTTTTTTAAAAGAATATTTTCTAAAGGCCCATCCGAATCATGGGTTTTGAAAGAATATTTTCTAAATGCCTTTCGCAACTATTGATTTTTATAGAATATTTTTTAAAGTACCATCCGAACTATGAAAGTGGAAAAAAAATTTTCTAAAGGACCATATGCGGGAATTTTGAAAGAATATTTGTAAATCAACATAGGCGTGCGTTTTTATGAAATAGTGTCGTGGAATTTGAAAGAATATTATCTAAAGGACCAACAAGTTATTTAAAAAAATCAACACGTTGGTCGTCCCTGAAAAATATTTATTTGAACAACTTACGCCTTTAGGGTGATGGAAAACCATTTATTTGAAAAACCCACGCCTTGAGGGTCGTGGAAACACATTTATTTGAAAACCCTACGCCTTGTTCGCCATGGAAAAACATTTATTTGAAAAACCCACGCCTTGAGGGTCATGGAAAAATTGAAAGAATTATTATTATTTAAAATATCCACGCCATGATGGTTATTGAAAATACTTGGTCCCTGGATTATTAATCTTTAAAATATCTACGCCTGATTCGGTCCTTGAATTATTATTCTTTAAAATATCCACTCCTGATTCGGTCCTTGAATTATTGTTCTTTAAATTATCCACGCCTGATTCGGTACTTGAATTATTATTCTTTAAAATATTCACGCCTTGAATTATTATTCTTTAAAATATCCACGCCTCATTCGGTCCTTCAATTATCCACGCCTGATCCGGTCCTTGAATTATTATTCTTTAAAATATCCACGCCTCATTCGGTCCTTCAATTATCCACGCCTGATCCGGTCCTTGAATTATTATTCTTTAAAATATCCACGCCTGATTTGGTCCTTGAAGTATTATTCTTTAAAATATCCACGCCTGATTTGGTCCTTGAAGTATTATTCTTTAAAAAATCCACGCCTGATTTGGTCCTTAAAAATGTATTCTTTAAAAACTACACACCTGTGTTGGAATTATTAAAAAAAATCCACGCCAGGTTTGGTCCTTAAAAATGTATTCTTTAAAAACTACACACCTGTGTTGGTCCTTAAAAAATACACTCCTGGTTGGGTCCTTAAAAAAGTATTCTTTAAAAAATACACACCTGTTTTGTGCCTTGAAAAAATATTAATTAAAAACTCCACGCCTTTTTTTTGGTCCTTGAAAAATTTGATTTTTATACCCTTCACCACACTGTGATACAGGGTATTATGTCTTTGTGCATATGTTTGTAACAGGCAAAAATAATCGAGATAGACCCATGGTTCCTTTTGAGAATATACATAGAATCTCTTTCTAAGTCGATTTATGCATGTCCGTCCGTCTGTCTGTCTGTTTGTCTGTCCATGTTAAATTGTAAACAAAGTACAGGTCGCATTTATGATCCGAATTGGATGAAATTTGGCATAGGTCACTTATTCGGCCCATGGACGAACCCTATTGAAATTGGGAAAAATCGGTTCAGATTTAGATATAGCTCCCATATATATATATATATATATATTTAACCGATTTAATGTAAACGGTCCCTATATATATTTCGATTTGCGCGAAATTTGGTACAACCTAATCCTTTAGGTCTAGAATGACGTCTGCCAAGCTTCGTAGAAATCGGTCAAGATTTAGATATAGCTCCCATATATAGTTTCGTTCGATTTCATGTAAATGGTGCCCCAAAGTCCCTATATATCTTTTGATTTGCACGTAATTTGGCATAACGTACTGAATTAAGCCTAGAGTTATGTCTGCCAAGTTTCT
Organism: Musca vetustissima; assembly: GCF_032173495.1. Lineage (NCBI taxonomy): Eukaryota > Metazoa > Arthropoda > Insecta > Diptera > Muscidae > Musca > Musca vetustissima. The sequence continues at coordinate 38,652 of NW_026882768.1, read as the reverse complement.
AGAAAATTGGTCCAGATTCAGATATAGCTCCCATATATAGTTTAGTCCGATTTCATGTAAATTAAGTACCAAAGTCCCTATATATCTTTCGATTTGCACGAAATTTGGTACAGCCTAATCATTTAGGTCTAGAATGATGTCTGCCAAGTTTCGTGAAAATCGGTCCAGATTTAGATAGATATAGCCCCTTTTATTATAGATAGATTTTAAGTAATTGACGCCCGATTTCAAGTAAATTGGGCATCAAACTCCTCATGTTAGTCAGATTGACATCAAAGTTTGCACATCGTACAACATTGAGCATAAAATTATATAGTTGCGTTTTCTAGAAGTACAGACATAGCCCAACGGATGACCTATTTATATTTGTTTGAAGTTGATTTACATACTTTATGGATAGATCTAGGTAGATTTATTCATCCAATTCATGCTAATAGTCCTGTTTAATATGCCCATATGGTGAAGGGTATCATATAGTCGGTCCCGTCCGACTTTACTACTTTCCTTACTGGTTTCTTCTTGGTTCGATTTTTTGTCAAGGTTATAAGGGCTCTAGAGAACGTCATATATTGATTTACCGCAGACATTCGTCTGTTACCATGGTCATAAATAATTTATACTACATTCATAATTCGATAATTCGTTTGAAGTGTAATTCTGTCGAAAACAAATTGTCCATCTCCATGACTGCGTCATTTATTTTTGCCTTCGAAATTGGATTTTCTCGAAAAAAAACAGCACCACCAATACCACACCAGCACCACGACTACTGAAGTGTGAACTAACAAACCACAGATATATAGAAAGCAAATCTGGAAATGAAAGTGGTAATGATTGCAAGCGAAAATGAGCCATAATGTGAATCGCCAATATTCTTGGACGGACACCTGAGTTCAATCACTTTACTCGACTTTCATTTGGGGTGTTTTCTTATCCCCTTGTGTTTTTTTTGTATCGTTCAAATGCTGGAATCGATTTCATTGAGAATGGTTATCATTTTCTTGTTTTGCTATTTCCCTTCATTTGGCACTACTGGGTCGGACGATGACTTCAGCGATAAGCTTCTAGTTGCTGCTGTTGTTAAACACCTCACGATATCTGACCATCTCTCTTTGTCCCTTCTTCCCCGAATCCATCGTTTTTTGTCCTAATCGCATGCTTTGCTGACTGCATTGGTTGCAGCCAACGAGAACGTCTCGTCTGGCTCGGTTCGGTTTGGTCTGCTCGGTTGTCTTTCGGCGTAGCAAAATGGATACTGTTGCATGAAATAATGTCGCAACCCTGCGGGATTTCTATTTCTATTAGAGAGCAAGAGAACTATTGAAAGGATTATTTGTATATAGTACGAGGACAAAAGAAGGGAGCGGGCAAAGTGAAAGGGCGTCTTTTAAATAATCCATCCTGAAAACAGACCCCCCTCCGCCCTAGACTATGTGGCAATTTGATAATACTACCGCATAAGTTTGGGGAGAGAGATGAATGTTCGTGTATACATCTTAAGTGTATGCCTCCAGGGGTCTTGATGATAGATGTTGACACCCGCTTATTTGTATGGTTTAGCCTGGTTCTTCCCACTGTGTATGTGTCTGTGTAATGCAATGCAATAGGGCAAATGTAGAATAACTGTGGTATTGTTAAATATCAGAGGGGCTCTAGAGAATATCTATATAATTCATTACTTTTTCTAAGTGTGTGTAAGTTAGAGTGCGTACATGTGTCTTTTGTTGTGTTAGTGCGAACGCAAGTGCTGGGTCTTTGTATTTCCTTAAAAAGTTTTTTTTTGTATGGAAAAACAATTAAAATGTTTTTTGCATTCTTTGTTATATTTTCTTGTTTTCCCCTATTTCATGCATTCATGCAATTCCTTTGTTTCCGCTTTTCCAATTGTCTCATAAGAAAAACCCTCTCCGAACACAAATACAAACAACAGCAAACCACGGTATGGAATAATTAAAAATCCGGTATTTTTCACGATGGGTCAGTACATGGCTTAAAAAATGTTTCTGAAAGAAATCCACACCTTGAGAAACTATTACACAAAATATAGGGCAAGAAAAAAAGTAAACCGGTCAAAAAGTGTTAAATTCGGCCGGGCCGAACTTTGGATACCCTCCACCATAGGTATACTGACAGATACTTGAAATGAAAAAATAGGGAAAAATATCAAAGGATGAACCAAACCGATAATTCTACAAACGGATTTATGTAAAACATTATGTATACCAAATAAAAATTTCTGCAATTTTTAATAGGGAGTTTTCCTAAAATCTGAAAACCACAAAGCGTGGACTGATACTAATAACGCATGGTAGAGTATACAATTCCCAAACTACTTGCATTTAGATTGCAAAGTTATATGAGGCTATGCCTAAAAGGGGGACCAATATTGATTACATAGTATAGGAATTAGCGAATATGGATATTTTTCCTAAAAACCCCAAAAATTTGCACCGATATTGACGACGCAAAACGCCTTCAAGAACCCCAAAATACTGAAAATTGGAGGTACCCTTATATGGGGGCAACCCGAAAAAATGGACCCATATTTATAATTTTTAGTGGGGAGATTTGTTACCCAATAAGAACTCAAAGTACCACCATAAGGGGGTACCCTTATATGGGAGTTATGCCTAAAAGTGGACCGATGAAGCCCATCTTCGAACTAGACCTGCCTGCAGACCAAAGACGACTCTGTGTAAAATTTTGGCGATCTATCTCAATTCGTTTAGACGCTAGAGTGATTACAACAGACAAACGGACAGACGGACATGGCTATATCGTCATAGAAGGTCGGATCAAAGAATATATATACTTTATAGGGTCGGAAATGATTATTTCGATGCGTTGCAAACGGAAAAACAAAAAGCGCGAAATATTGGTCCTAGACCCACCTTTAAGTATGCCGATCGCCATATCTCCACTAGTTGAGTCGATCTAGACATGTGTGTCCGTCCGTCTGTCCATTATAATTTGTAAACACGATACAGGTCACAGTTATGGACCATTGTTCACGAAATTTTGCATTTATGATGGGTTTTGGCCAATGAAGACCCCTATTGTTTTTGGTAAAGATCGGTTAATATTAAGGGGGATGAAATGGACCAAAAACTTTATTTTTCGCTGATTTCCTGTTAGCTCCAGAGGCCGTAATTATGGCCCAAACATCGTGAATGTTTACATGGAGAAGGGGATCGGGACAAAGAATAAGTGCACCTGTTTTGATATAGATCGGTCAATATTTAGCTGGTCAAATGGACCCTGACTTTTGTGTGTATATTTACCCCTGAAGGACATAGACCCAAGAAGTTGCTAGTATATCCAAGAGGAGTGGTTGACCTTTAAATTGACACCAATTATATTGTCGTATGTACTAGGATATGGGAGTTACACGTAAATATTTATAGGTGTTTACGTATTCAGATATTATTTAGTAACCCATTACCACACTAGAGTGCGAAAATATAGCGCGGATAGCTTTGAAATTGCCCATGATGATTCAGGTATAGTCAAGGAAACCGCCTATAATTTTCGGTGATGATCAGATAATAATTTTAGGATGAAGTGGACCGAAAACATAATTTTTTGTGTTTTTTCGATTCGATATAGATGCCGCAATTGAAAGTCAGACATCACAACACAACCCACGGTGAAAGGAATATGGACAAGTAATCAGAGTGACTGTAGTGAATATTAGTAATATTCGAAATATATGTCAGTGTAAGGATGAGGTACTGTTGACCTCTAATCGGGCAAGAGGGTGCAACTATCACGAAACATTTTCCAGGCTCGGAATAAAAATCCACAGAATGTTAGAATTACGAGATAGTATCGTATGGTCGGCCCCGTCCGACTATACTGCTCCGCTCACTGGTTTTAAATCTACATCTTGCTACGTCTTTTGCTTTTTATCTCATGCAAAAAAAACTGAAAGTCCATGAGGAATTATTTTTCAAATATCCCTGAAAGCCATTGAGAAATTTTTCTTCGAAATCCACGATTATAGTCCATCAACAATTTTTCTTTAAAAATCCCAAACAGCCATTTCGAAAATTTTCTTTCAAAATTTCTTTCAAAATTCCTGAAAGTCCTTGTGAAATGTTTTATTAAAAATCCAGGATTATAGCCCGTACAGTATTTGAGATTTTTATTTTAAATATCTAGGATTTTAGTCCTTATAGAATTTAAGAGCATTTTCTTCACAAATCCACGATTATGGCACTATAAGTCCATGAGATTTTTTCTTAAAAAATCCACTATTATAGCCCTTACAATCCTTGAGAAATGTTTATTTAAAAATTCGAGCTTATAGCCCTAATAGTCCTTTGAAATGTTCCTTTAACAAATCTGCGCCCATAGGTCCGATAGTCCTTGAGAAATTAATATTTCAAATAATCCATTTTTCTCTCTTCCTGGTAGTATTTTAGAAAATATTCTTAGGTGATATCCCACTGTGCTACAATCAATTAGTCAGTGACTTGAAACATGCTGACCAACCGACCCGTTTACTGTTCGGGTCTGCTTGTCTGCCTGCTCATGTTATCCTTTATAGTCGTTGCACAGTGTACATCATTCCGCTATGCCATGGTTATGGAGTATAAATCGCTTCTGTTTCATTACAGTTTTGTTTCGCTTCGCTTTTCATTAATGTTGTTGCTGTTGTTTGTATTATTTAGGTTTTCCTTTACGTGTTTTCTTTTTTGTTTTGTTTCTGTTAAAGCGGATCTATGTTTGTACGCGCTTTAATGGGCCAGAAACGGAAGTAAAGTGTTATTGTTATTGTTATTGGTGATGTTTTAGTGGCATTGTTGCTGTTTCTGATATTTTCGTTCAAGTTGTTGCCATTCTTTCAGCTGTTAATTAGAAGAACTCACGCAAACAAATGGAAAATTTTATGCTTCATTTTATCTGTAAACACCAGCCATAATCAGACAGTCAGGTACCCAACCAACCAACCAGTCAGCATGTCAGACCATCAAGGAAGACCAGTCAGGGAAATGGAGAAAAAATATGTTCCTGCTGGCCCCTGAAAATACACAACATCCAGAAGCCACTCACATTCATTGCCACTTGTGTGATGACACCCAGAAGTGCTTTAAATCCGTTTTTCTACCATCACTACCACCCTCCATCCGGGGTATGGAAGGAAGACAACTAGAAGGAATGATTTCTCTTTCTTGCTCTAGCATGCTACTTAAAGTTGGAGGTTTAAGGTTGATAAGCATAAAAGTCCAGTGTAAAATGTTGGTTTCAATCAAGGTGTTTGTTGGATTGAGGGTGTTGCCATTTTGGTATATTTGGGAACAACAAATTATCGAAATATATATAGAGGTTCGGCGTTATTTAAATATTCACATTTATAGCCTTATAGGTCCCTGAAATTAATTATTTAATAAAAAACCTTGAAAATATTTTTTAAGAAATCTACGTTTGTATTTTATAGATCCGATATTATTTAAAAAATCCAAGCTTCTAGTCATGTAGGTCCTTGAAAAACATTATTTAAACCAGTGAGCGGAGCAGTATAGTTGGACGGGGCCGACCATATGATACCCTACACAACTTTCTGTGGTACTACATTCTGAGCTTGGGCAATAATTCGCGATATTTGCACCCTCTTGAAGACTAGAAGTCAACAAATGTTATTATTACTAATACTCAGTACAGCCCTTCTAATCACTTGTCCAGATTTACTTCACCGTGGGTTGTGTTGTAATGTTCGGCTTTCAATTGCGGCCTATAGATCGACTCGAAAAAAAAAAACACAAAAAAAGTTTTCGGTCCACTTCAACCCAAAATTTTCATATGATCATCACCGAAAATTAAAGGCGTTGTCCTTGACCACTACTGGAAGCTCATAGAACACTTCAAAGAGATCAGCTCTATATTTCCGATCTCCAATGTGGTAATGGGTTACTAAATAATATCTGAATACGTAAGCACCTGTAAATATTTAAATGTATCTCCCACATCCGAGGACATACGACAATGTAATTGGTATATATTTAAAGGTCAACCACTCCTCTTGGATATACTATCAACTTCTTGGGTCTATATCCTTCAGGCGAAAATATATACGCTATAGAATACAAATATTGTAATTTTTCACACAAAAGTCGGGGTCCATTTGACCCGGTAAATATTGACCAATCTTTATCAAAACAGGCATGTTTATTCTTTAACCCAATCCCCTTCTCCATGTAAAAATGTGTGGGCCATAATTGCAGCCACTGGAGCGACCAGAAAACCCGACAAAAATTAAGTATTTGTATCATCCCCTAAATATTAACCGATCTTTAACAAAAACAATAGGGTCTTTATTGGCCAGAACCGGTCCTACATACAAAATTTCGTGAAGATTGGTCCATAACAGTGGCCTGTATCGTGTTTACAAATTATAATGGACAGACGGATGGACGGACGGACACACATGTGTAGATCGACTCAGCTAGTCGAAATATGACGATCTAAGTATACCGATCGTGGGCCTAGGATCAATATTTCACGGCGTTACAAACTCTGGGGGCTGCACAAAGCTATAATACCCTGACAACATAGTTGTGTAGGGTATAAAAATCCATAGCCTGTAGGTCAATGAAAAATATTTTTTTTTTTAATCCGCGCTTATGCGCCTGTAAGTTATTGAAAAATATCATTCAAAAAGCCGCGCTTGTGGGTCTGTTAGACCTTGAAAAATGTTGTTGAAAAATATCAACACTTTTAGCCTTGACAATATTTCGGTTGGCTTTTATTTTTGGTCGGATACAACACCGGCTCGTCTTGCAACATTGCCTCAAGACTCCTGGGAATCGGTCAAGTTGTATGTGGCCGATGGTTCATGTTTCTGTTGCTGCTTTTGCTTTTTATTCGGTATTTAACGACAATTGCATTGCATTCATTCCTTCCTTGTTATTGTTGGACACGTTGCGCCACGCTTGATGGCACCAGAAGAACATCGCCACTAATAGCAGAAACACCAAGAACAACAACCTGCCACTTGTATACACGTCCGACGTCATGTCGTCATTGCAACAACAGTAGCAGCAGGAACACAGCAATCATCGCACTTTCATCGCATTTAAAACAGTAATGAACCTTTAATTAAATTAAGACCAAACAAAACAGATAAAAATTAAATTTAAACGATTGCTTGCTTCTTTTTTAATTTTTTTGCCACTTTTCCCAGTTCATTGGATGAATGTGTTTGTGTGGTGTGTGTGTTTTTTTGCGTTTGTTTTACTCTATTCGGAATTTAATTTAATTTTGTGTCGTCCTTTTTTGCCATGCTTCACATTTGCCGTTGCTGCTGCTTCAGATTCGACGTAATATTAACTCGTGCAGAACAAAAGCAAAACAGACGACGGACTAGCATGCTCAGCCAGATATGCTATAATGGCTTAGTATAACTACATTTTAATACCGTGGCACAGTGGTAAAGGGTACCACTATAAGCGTGGATTTTTTAAATAATATTTTTCAAGGACTATCTGAACTATAAGCGTGGATTTTTTAAATAATATTTTTCAAGGACTATCTAAACTATAAGCTTGGATTTTTTAAATAATATTTTTCATATAAGCGTGGATTTTTTAAATAATATTTTTCAAGGACTATCTGACCTATAAGCGTGGATTTTTTAAATAATATTTTTCAAGGACTATCTGAGCTATAAGCGTGGATTTTTTAAATAATATTTTTCAAGGACTATCTGAGCTATAAGCGTGGATTTTTTAAATAATATTTTTCAAGGACTATCAGACCTATAAGCACGGATTTTTTAAATAATATTTTTCAAGGACTATCAGACCTATAAGCACGGATTTTTTAAATAATATTATCCATGGACTATCTGAACTATAAGCGTGGATTTTTTAAATAATATTTTTCAAGGACTATTTGACCTATAAGCGAGGATTTTTTAAATAATATTTTTCAAGGACTATCTGAGCTATTAGCGTGTATTTTTAAATAATATTTTTCAAGGACTATCTGACCTATAAGCGTGGATTTTTTAATTAATATTTTTCAAGGACTATCTGAGCTATAAGCGTGGATTTTTTAAATAATATTTTTCAAGGACTATCTGACCTATAAGCGTGGATTTTTTAAATAATATTTTTCAAGGACTATTTGACCTATAAGCGTGAATTTTTTAAATAATATTTTTCAAGGACTATTTTTTCAGGAACTGCCTAAGGCGCACATTTTTTAAATAATATTTTTCTAGGACTATCTGAGCTATAAGCGTGGATTTTTTAAATAATATTTTTCAAGGACTATCTGTGCTACTGGCGTGGATTTTTTAAATAATATTTTTCAAGGACTATCAGATCTGGAAGAACGGATTTTTTAAATAATATTTTTCAAGGAATATCAGATCTATAATAACGGATTTTTTAAATAATATTTTTCAAGGACTATCAAATCTATAAGAACGGATTTTTTAAATAATATTTTTCAAGGACTATCAAATCTATAAGAACGTTTTTTTTTAAATAATATTTACCATGGACTATCTGACCTATAAGCGCGGATGTTTTAAATAATATTTTTCAAAGAAATTATGGGATATAAGCGTAAATTTTTTAAAAAATATTTTTAAGGACATACAAGCCCATAAGCGTGCATTTTTTAAATAATATTTTTCAAGGACTAACAGACCTATAATCATAGACTTTTTTAAATAATATTTTTGGTGGATTTTTAAATACATTTTTAAGGTTCTACAAAGCTAAAAGCCTAGATTTTTTAAATAAAATTTTCATGGTCATTCAATGCTATAAGCGTGGAGTTTTTAAAAATATTTTTCAGGCAAATGCCTAGTAGAGTTGATATTTAAATAAGCGTGACCTATAAGCGTGGACTTTTTTAATACACATTTTTCATGTCCTGCAAGACTGTAAGCGTGGCTTTTTTAATACATTTTTTAATGTCCTGCAAAACTGTAAGCGTGACTTTTTTAATAATATTTTTCAAGGACATGCTAGGCTATAAGCCTGTATCGTTTAAAAAAAATTCTCAAGGATATGCTAGCCTATAAACGTGGATTTTTTGATACTATTTTTCAATAAAAATTTTCAGGGATTTGTTCTTGAAGTACCCACTATACTCCATCGATAACGGTTATCCGCACACACATATATTTTGCATAATTACGTATGCTATACAAACACATACGCTCTCAGATACACTCACACACACTCTGACACTTCCAACAAAATTGATTGTTATTTCTACAACCACCATGAGGGAAGTATATAAAAATGAGTCTATCTATAACTGAACAGTGTATGAATGATATTGACTACATTACAGATAAAATAATTTATATTATATATGCATGTGTGTGTGTGAGTGCGGTGTTTTTATATGTTAATAATTATGTACATATACGGATGTGTGTGTATTAACATGTTCATATTCCATGCATCGGTGAGTGTCCGTGCCTGTTCAATTTTCGCCATAGTTCCACACGAGGTCTGTTGTTTGGAACCTAACCTAGCCAATCCAAAACAGAACGAAACGAAAAACGAGTATCTTGTGCGTAAGTGTGTGAGTGTGTGGTAATAATGAAATACAATATTGATGTTCGTTCGGATTTTAATTACCCTTCTTTTTTCAATTAAATTGATAATCAAATCTCTACGGTATTCTTAAAAATTATATTAAAAAGGGCAACAACAATGTATAGTATTGAACATATCGTTTTATTTTTATATACATTGAAATTGGTTAATTCTTTTTCGGCAGCCAGTTTGGGAGGTTTCCAAGTGTGGGATGTGGATTTTTCAAAGATAGAGAAGACATTTCTCTTCGAAGGTATTAAAAGTTGCAGAATGTTGAATATATTGTCATACTTGCAAGGCATTCGAAACGAAAAATTTGTTTCCTAAAAATCTCACATCCCACACTTTGAACCCTTTAAACCTTCGAAATAAATCATTGAGGCTGCCGCCAAGCCTTTGTATTTATTTTTGAAAGCCTTAAAAGTACAGGAATATATCAAATCTGGAATAATTTTTATTATAGATGCCGTCCGAACTTTCGAATCTCAATAGGTCTTCTTTTGGCCATAATTGCTTACAGTAGAGCTCTACATTGTATGCCTACCTAAATTTACCTTAATCTCCTCCTCTCAATCAACAACTTCAAAAATTATCCATAAAACTTAGTTTTATGAATTTGTTGCGCCCCTTTACAACTCGCCCTCGTAAATTATACCAATTATATTTATCCGTGTTCATAATCGTCAGTAAGTTATATATGTTTTCGCATAATCTGTTATGCATCATTGTGTTTATATTCCCACAATGTTAATTTAGTTCCAACCTCTCCACTCTTACTCTCTGCCTATCTTTCCCTTAAACTCAGATCATATCCGACCTTATCCAAGCAACCAACAAGCCATTCCAACCCAACCATCCAATTCAGGGCTTATTTTTATGCGTAGTCAAGTTTTGCAACAATTTTCCATTGCTAATTAATATCGGTGGTATTTTATTATTAAATATTACAAATATGTGTACATGACGACGATGATGATGACGACGACAGCCAGCAACAATAACACCGACCCAACAAAGAGATGTACATTTGATCACGTAAATAGTTGCGCCATACCAGGGCAGAACATTGCAATGTCCCACATCTATTTGTTTGGGTGTATAATTAAACAGGAACAGTGGGTTTAAAGGGGATTACGGGGATGAGATATAAATTGTTCATTAAGGACACTTCTTGAGATTTGTTATAAATATTTTTTTCAAGGATTACAAGGCTATAGGCCTGGAATGTTTTAAATAATATTTTTTAAAGACTATCTGACCTATAAATGTTGATATTTTAAAAAAGTATTTTTCAAGGACTATCTGTACTATAAGCGTAGATTTTTTAACCAATATTTTTCAAGGACCCACAAGGCTATAGGTGTGTATCTTTTAAATAATGCTTTTCAATGAATATCTTACCTAGAAGCGTGGATTTTTAAATAATATTTCTCAAAGACTTTGTGTGGATTTTTAAATCTTATTTTTCAAGAACTCACAAGCTATAGGCGTGGATTTTTTTAAGGGGACCCCCCCCATTCTCGGTGTCAAAAATTTTTTGATTTAATTCGAATCTACTCTAATTCTAGAATGTCCCTCAAGGAAAATCTCAGCATCAAGGGACGGCAAGAGTGATTCTCAAACTTTAAACGCATTTTTCTCGAAGCGAATGGCGGGCACGATAACTCAAAAACTAAAAATCCAATCGGTCCCAAATTTTGACACGTTTCTCTGGGAGTGTATAGCTCTCGTATCAACTAGGATACAGCCAATCGGTGAAGATCTTCCTTATTTTTTAACCTAGTTTGTGGTCAAAAATAGGCGATTTTCCAAAAAAAAAGTTCCGCCATTTTGTTAATTGTTGTGCGAAGTCAATAATCCTAGTTCATACGAGAGCCAGACGAGTACTCTTTCTAACACCGTTTGAATTTTCGGATTTCGATGTCCCAGTGAGAAGTTATCATGCCCGCCATCAAAGGTAAGGACTTTTCTTTGATCACAAAAAACAACAACAACAAATTTTTGTAAATTATTTTTCTTCCTTTTAAAATCTTCAAATATTTGCGAAGTTACAAACCTTAACAAGCATTGGTATTCAGTTACCAGCCAATTTAAAATCTTAAAAATAAAAAATCAAGAATGGGGGGGGGGGGTTCCCTTAATAATATTTTTCAAGCAAAGGCTAGTTTTCAAGGACTTGCAGGATTACAATCGTAGTTTTTTAATAATATTTTTCAAGGATTATCGCACAAAAAGCGTGGATTTTTTTGTATAATATTTTTCAATGACCCACAGGACTTCTTAGCGCCTTAAGCGTGGACTGTCTGGACCTGTCAAGGACTGTCTGACCTATAACTTTGGATTTTTTAAACAATATTTTTCAAAGTCCTACAATGTCTTAAGCGTGGATTTTTTAAATAATATTTTCAAGGACCTACTATGTCCTAAGCGTGGATTTAAAAAAAAAATTACCATCTAACCATAGGCGTAGATTTAAAAAAAATATTTTTACCATCTAACCATAGGCGTGGATTTTTTAAAAAAAATATATATATATTTTTAAAGGACCTACAATACCTTAAGTTTGGATTTTTAAATATTATTTTTCAATGACCTACAAATCTTAAAAGCATGAATTTTTTAAATAATATTTTTCAATGACCTACAAGGCTATAGGCGTGGATTTTTTAAATAATATTTTTCAAGTACCTACAAAACCTTAAGCGTGGAGTTTTTAAATAATATTTTTCAAGGACTTACAAAGCCTTAAGCGGGCATTTTGAAATATTATTTTTCAAGGACCTACAAAGTCTTAAGGGTGGATTTTTTAAATAATATTTTTCAAGGACCTACAAGGTTATAGGCGTGGATTTTTTAAATAATATTTTTCAAGGACTATTTTACCTAAAAGCATGAATTTTTTAAATAATATTTTTCAAGGACCTACAAGGCTATAGGCGTGAATTTTTTAAATAATATTTTTTAAGGACCTACAAGGCTATAAGCGTGGATTTTTTAAATAATATATTTCAAGGACCTACAAGGTCTTAAGCGTGGATTTTTTAAATAATATTTTTCAAGGACCTACAAGGCCTTGAGCGTGGATTTTTTAAATATTATTTTTCAAGGACCTACAAGGCCTTGAGCGTGGATTTTTTAAATAATATTTTTCAAGGACCTACAAGGCCTTAAGCGTGGATTTTTTAAATAATATTTTTCAAGGACCTACAAAGCCTTAAGTGTGGATTTTTAAATAATATTTTTCAAGGACCTACAAAGCCATAAGCGTGAATTTTTTAAATAATATTTTTCAAGGACCTACAAAGTCTTAAGCGTGCTTTTTTAAATATTATTTTTTAAACAATATTTTTCAAGGACCTACAAAGTCTTAAGCTTGCTTTTTTTATTTATTAAACAATATTTTTCAAGGACTGTCTGAATTATAAGTGTGGATTTTTAAATAGTTTTTTCAAAGACTATTTGAATCATCTGACCTGTATGAGTTGAGTTTTAAATAATTTTTTTTCAAGGACTAGTTAAATCCTCTGAGCAGTAGGAGTTGAGTTTTTAAATAATATTTTTCAAGGACTATTAAAAAATATATTTTTTCAAGTTTCGTCATGTTTTATTAAAAAATATATATATACTTTTTAAGAAAGCCTTTAATCACTGTACCTTAACTCATTTACAATTATATCCATTATACCTGTTATTTCTATTACTGAAATGTTTCCTCTCTACCCTTCCGCCAACACTTCCCACTCCTCTCATGATATCCTTTCAACATTTTCCCCAATGCTAAGTATTATGCATTAGGTTTAAATGACCATGAGGTATTATGCGTATGTGGTATTCACCAAATTCAAACAATTACCGAGAGAGGGAGTGAAAGGGGGGACGGAGCCAAGGACGTTGGCGAGAACAACAAGCGAGAGATTTATGATTGGGTGACACCATTGAGAAATTAATTATATTTCGAAGAAAATCAGCTTTACGTGATTTTTGTGAATTCGTAATTATTGAAATTGTTCAGCTTCTTCTTGTTCTTTCTCTTCTTTTCTTTTTTGGTTTGCAGTCATTAGTTACAATTGTTATTCAATACATTAAATGTTGCTCCTCGGTATCGTGTTCGTGTCATTGGCTCTTTGTCTCTCTATCTCTGTGTGTGTGTGTCAATGTTGTTGTGTGTTTCACGCCTGCAGCGCACACGTGTATCAAGGTGGCAGAACAGGACACAATGCCAATGTTATTGAGCTATTGCGTGATTAATGAAAAATTAAATAGTGGCAAAAACAGACATTTATGAATAATTAATTATGCAATTAAACAGCATTATTAGTGTGTGACAAGTGAAAAATTAATTTTTGCATAGTGGCAAAAACAATACATTTATGAATAATTAATTATGCAATTATAACAACAAATTTAGTGTGTGACAAGGGATTAAATTATATTTTTGCCAGTATTTGAGGAAATATTTTTGATATATATTTGTTTATATATTTATTTTTCAGATAGAAATAAAGTGGATGTAATATATATATATATATATATATATTTTAAGCAAGTGTTTATTCAAATAACAATATATTTTTTGTGAAGGGGTATCATAAGTGCGGATTTGAAAACAATGATTATTGAAGTAAGAAATATTGTCATTCAAAACATATTTTTGTACACTACACCACACTGGGGTGCAGTAAATGGTGCACCAAAGGCCCCGATTGGCACAAAATTTGGCACAATGTGCTAGAGTTACTATAACATAACGTATGCTAAGTTTGGTTGAAATCGCTTCAGATTTCAGATTTCCCATATATACATAGTTTCATCCGATTTTAAGTAAATGGTGCACCAAAAAATTGTAGCACAAGATTTTGCACAACATACTGAAGTTAGTATAGCCTAATATGTGGCAAGTTCTGTTGAAATCGGTTCAGATTTGAATATAGCTCGCATATATATTGTCGTACGGTTTTTAGCAAATGGTGCATCAAACAGTCAAATTTAGGCAGACAACATTTTGCTCAATGTACAAACGTGTGCCAAATTCTACTGAAATCGGTTCAGATTTAGATATAGCTCCCGTATATATTTTCGTAAATGGTGCACCAAAGACTTAAAGGGTGCACTAAATAATAAACTGGTGATTATGGGTGAACTGGAGATTATATATTGAATAGCGCTCAGTGTTGAAGCATAAAGATTTTTATGCACATCAGATTTCAGTAATCTTCTACACAAAAGGACACCTATTTTAAAAGGATCGGTTAAGAACCGCGGGTGTGCCTCCACAATCGATTTTGGATAAAATGCGCATAATATTCGCGTATCGATATATTTTCGACCTATTTTCACACAGATTCGCCAATATGATAACACAAGAATGAATCTATGTAAAATCATTTCGAAGAAAAATGCGATTATATACGCGAATTTGTCAAAATAAGTTTTTGCAGTTTTTCCTACTTTCAAGGTACCTATATCCGCCGTTTTATTGGGCTCATTAGATCCGGTATGCGGGGTTCCACGGAATTTGAATGGACTTTCTTAATTTTAGACTAAAACCAGTGAGCGGAGCAGTATAGTCGGACGGGACCGACCATACGATACCCTACACAACTACCACGGAACTCAAATTTTTATCGGATGTTTATTCCGAGCCTGGGCAATATTTCGTGATATTGGCATCCTCTTGCCCGATTAGAGGTAAACAGCACCTCTTCCTCACACTAACTTATTTTCCGAATATTACGAGTATTCAGTACAGCTATTGTCCAGATTCCCTTCACCGTGGGTTGTGTTGTGATGTTCGGCTTTCATTTGTGGTCTTTTGATCGACTCGAAAATAACACAAAAAAATAAGTTTTCGGTCCACTTCATTCCAAAATTATTATCTGGTCATCACCGAAAATTATAGGCGTTGTTCTTGACCATAACTGGATCCTCATGGAACATTTCAAAGCGATCAGCGCTATAGTTCAGCTCTCCAGAGTGATAATGGATTACTAAATAATATACAAATACGGAGATACCTGTAAATATTTAGGTGTAACTCTCTCATCCGAGCACATACAACAATATAATTGGTCTTAATTTAAAGGTCAACCACTCCTCTTGGATAAAATATCAACTTCTCGGGTATATGTCCTTCAGGGGTAAATATATACGCCATAGAATACACATTTTGTCATTTTTCACACAAAAGTCAGGGTCCATTTGACCCGCTAAATATTGACCGATCTTTATCAAAACATGCATGCTTATTCTTTGGCCTGATCCCCTTCTCCATGCAAAATTTCAAGATGTTCGAGCCATTATTGCGGCCTCTGGAGCGACCAGAAAAACCGACAAAAATGTAGTATTTGGTCCATTTCATCCCCTAAATATTAACCGATCTTTCCCAAAAACAATAGAGGTCTTCATTGGCCAGAACTCATCCTACATGCAAAATTTTGTGAAGATTGGTCCATAACTGTGGCCTGTATCGTGTTTACAAATTATAATGGACAGACGGACGGACGGACGGACGGACGGAAACACATCTCCAGATCGCTAGTCGAGATATGACGATCGGTATACTTAAAGGTGGGTCTAGGACCTATATTTCGCGGCGTTACAAACTTTTGGGGCTGCACAAAGCTATAATACCCTGACAACATAGTTGTGTAGGGTATAAAAATATGTTTTTTATAAAAATTTACGCACCAAATTTTCGTCTTTGGAACCCAATTGCAAAGAAGCTACGGTGAGCACATTCATGAGATATACACTAAACGAAGCAAAATCACGAGTATAGTTCATTATCTGGATGCGCGTACTAATTATAACAAATATTAAAAAAAAACACCAAAAATCCGGCTTCAAAATGTCATCATCCGTTTTGGGTAGATACAGTGATCATATCGAAAATCATACATTAGAACATTCCACCCAACTTCGTCTGTCCGTCTGTAGATGTTAAAATGTAAACAAAGTACAGGTTGCATTTATAATCCGTTGTGGATGAAATTTGGTACAGCTCATTTATTTGGCCCAAGGACGAACCCTATCGAAATTGGGAAAAATCGGTTCAGATTTAGATATAGCTCCCATATATATTTTCGTCCGATTTTATGTAAATGCTGTACCAAAGTCCCTATATATCTTTCGATTTGCATGAAATTTGGTACAGCGTACGGAATTAAGTGTAGAGTGATGTTTGCCAAGTTTCGAGAAAGTCGGGTCAGATTCAGATATAGCTCTCATATATATTTTCGTCCGATTTAAGATAAATGCGACACCAAAGTAACTATATATCTTTCCATTTGCACGAAATTCGACATAGGGTACTGAATTGGGTGTAGCATGATGTGTGCTAAGTTTCGAGAAAATCGGTTCAGATTTAGATATAGCTCCCATATATATTTTGGTCCAATTTTAGGTAATAGTGCACCAAAGTTCCTATATATTCTTCGCTTCGAAATATTGCATAGCATACTAAAATAAGTCTAGAACGATGTGTGTTAAATTTTGTAAAATTCAGTTCAGGTTAAGATATAGCTCTCATATATATTTTCGTCCGATTTAATGTAAATGGCGCACCAAAGTCCCTATATATCCTCCGATTTGCACAAAATTTGACAAAGCGTACTGAATTAAGTCTAGAATGATGTGTGCTTAGATTAGTGAAAGTCGGTTCAGATTTTAGGTAAGTGCACCATTTATATTCTTCCCTTTATATTCTTCGATTTGCACGAAATTTGGCATAGCATACTGAATTGAGTCTAGATTGATGTGTTGTAAGGTTCATATACATATATATTCGTCCGATTTTACATAAATGGTGCATCAAACTCCTAATGTTTGTCCCATTAACACGAAACTTTGCACAACGTATCAAATTGAGACTTGAATGCCGTTATTGCGTTTTGTTGAAATTGGTGCAGATGCAGCCATAGGTTCCATAAGTATTTCGAATGGGTATCTGATAAAGATTAAATTTTTAACAGTGCGGCGAACCGAATAGCGGATATCAATTTTGCTATAAATCGTTTTCCATAAATTTGTCCCATGGTACATAGGCGACTTTAAAACGGCTCGAATGAAATTAAATTTAGCATAGGTTGCTGAAAGGCATGAGCATGTTCGTTAGAGGGAACATTGACATGCAATTGTAAGGATACATATGTACAATATACCCAAAGTGTTGAAGGTTATCATATAGTCGGCCCAGTCCGACTTTACTATTTTCCTTACTAGTTTTAAATTAATTTTCATAATTTTGTCCCATTTGTCCTAATGACATGGAGTATGGCATAGGTTAATGACATGTGTGTGGATTGATGTACCAAAGAAGAACCTAGCGAATTCGCTAAAAATCCAAAAATTGGGGGATACCCTTATATGCCTATGAATGCGCCGATATAACTCATCTTCGAACTTGACCTGTTTCATGACCTTTCCAATTACATGTCATCTCTTGAATATAGCTAAAGTGGTAAAGGGTATTATATAGTCGGCGCCGTCCGACTTTACTGCTTTTCTTACTGGTTTTATATGTTCACGGTATCGCAACGTGGAATTTGGAGATGGAGTGGGAAAAGATTCATTCCTACAAACCAAAACGTTTTTGTGACGATGCCCAGATTTTAGTTTCTACTGACAGTATGAAGAAGATTTATCCCTCCAAAACAGTGTACTCCATTCTGCAAAAATATTTTTAACAATGCCCTCCAAGTTTTTAATTTTTGTTCGCGGCATCGCAACGTGAGATTAGGAAATGGGTTGTGGAGAAGATCTATCCCTCCGAACCAATTCACTCCATAAGTATATTTTGAGTGGTTTTGAGACTTCCACCATAAAAAGCGGAATTGTTCGAAGGAGTCAGCGACAGCTGAGTACTAAATATTTGCTGCTTTTAATTAAACTTTTTTAATTAAACTTTTTCAGCATATTTGTTGAGGGAAACTTTATTGTTTAAATTTTTATAAGTTATTCAATATTTAATTTCTGTTTGTCCTGTTTTTGAAGCTTGCTCTAAGTGTAATACATTACCTGTAAACATAAATTATTAATCCTTCTAAATTCGAAAATATTTACCAATTTACGGGATGGTAGTTAATTTTTTAGAAATAAAACACTGGTAACATATTTCATTTGACAAATATAAGTAAACAATTTATTGAAATAAGTTTATATTAACTATAGAAACAAAAAAAAAAAATTGAAATAATTTAACATATGTAATTAATAATTAAATAAAATAAACAAATTCTAATTGGAGATGAGGAATGTTAATTATTTTATATATATATATATATATATATATATATATATATATATGGCACAATTTTTTGTTAATTCAAATATAGGCAGATATATTTTGTTAAAAATCGAATATTTTAATAAAAAACTTAAGATTAAAATATTGTTGCTTGAAAATTAGCGACGATAAAACAAAAGATTATTAAGAAATGAATTATACAGTTTGTTATTTTCAGAAAACGGCATTGGTGCTAAATTTGCTCACTTCTTGGTAAGATTTGCGGATGTTTATTCTCTTTATCCTCTGGAGCGACCAGAAAAACCGACAAAAATGTAGTATTTGGTCCATTTCATCTCCTAAATATTAACCGATCTTTTCCAAAAACAATATGGGTCTTCATTGGCCAGAACCCAACCTACATGCGAAATTTCGTGAAGATTGGTCCATAGCTGTGGCCTGTATCGTGTTTACAAATTATAATGGACAGACGGACGGACACACTTGTCTAGATGGACTCAGTTAGTCGAGATATCGGTATACTTAAAGGTGGGTCTAGGACCAATATTTCGCGGCGTTACAAACTTTTGGGGCTGCACAAAGCTATAATACCCTGACAACATAGTTGTGTAGGGTATAAATATACCTACTTTGCATTGTCGCGTTTTTTATGTTTCCTCTTCTTCAATTTCTCCAGTAATTCTCCGATCTCCTTCAATGCCATTTTATCTGATAACCATTTGGAATTCTTTAATATAAACAAATGCAAGAGATATTTGATATTATCTTTCCGTGGCAAGGAACCACGACAACTTTTAATTTAGTTTTTTGATTATTGCCTGGAACTCCAATATCTTCAGATTTGAAGTGTGCGAAAAATTGTCGAAAATTGCCTTATACCAGCATAGTATAAGCTGATAAATTACAAAAACAAAGTTCATGTGCTCCAACCAATTGTCGAAATACTTTTTCCATTACTATTGACGAAAGTCGTTGACCCTACATTTTAGTTCTTAATGTGAGGGAATTAGAAGTTATTATGGGCGAAGTCAGGGACCATCAATTCCACGGTGCTAGTTTGACCTGCCATGTGTAAATGCTCGCATTGTCATGATGCACGGTAATTCTTCTCCTGTTAGTTTTTCGAAGACTTAGAAATTGTCGCCACATGGCAAGGTTACATGTCAGCAGGTGGGATGCCCAAGGATTACATGAGGCCAGGGAACAGTAATGTGCACATGCACAGTTTTTTTATTACGTGGCCTTTCTCCATGTTGGTAGTCACCAAAACCACCAAAAAACAAATAGTAATCGTTGGGAACCTACGTAGAGATGTATCTTCACCCATCCAAGCTCCCCGATCCCACGTTGCAATGCCGCCAGCAATCATCATATAAAAGGCTGAAAGGGCGTTGGGTTTTCTTACAGCTTCTGATGAAACCTGTAAAGAGATTAAAAAAAGATTTTTTAGGTGGTATGCTATATGTTTATCGAATTCGGAATATAACGATACTATATATGGGCGTTATCTAAATCTGAACTGATTTAAAAAAAAAACTCCACAGCCATTAAACTGGACCTAACTTAATACGCTGTACAAAATGTTGTATCAATTGGACAACCCTAGGGCGCTTGGTGCACCATTTACCAAAAATCGGACGAAAGGAGCTATATCAAAATATCAACCGATTTCCACAAAACTTCAAAGACATCAATATGGGCCCAATTTAGTACGATGTACAAAATTTTGTTTCAATCGGACAAATATTGAATGTTTCGTGCATCATTTACATAAAATCGGACGAAACTACATATAGGAAACTATATCTAAATCTAACCCAATTTCAACAAAACTTCAAAGACATCAAACTGGACCTATTTCAGTGCGCTGTGCAAAATGTTGTATCAATCGGACAATCCTTGAGAGTTTGGTGCACCATTTACATAAAATCGGACGAAACTATATATTGGAGCTATATCTAGATCTGAACCGATTTCAGAAACACTTCAATGACATCAAACTGGATTTATGTCAGTACACTGTGCAATTTTTTTTTAATCGGACATATATTGGGAGTTTGAGAGTTTACCAAAAATCGGACGAAACTATATGTGGAAGATATATCTAAATCTGTACCGATGTCCACAAATCTTCGTATACATCAATATGGACATAAGTCAGTAAGATGTGCAAAATGTTGTAGTGTGTCAAGAAACATCACCGGATATTATTTGCATTTCTGCAATGAAACAATAAAACAGAAAAAGGAATATTAATTAGTTTAAGTAAGGCTATTGATTACACTTATTTGTTTAATTAGCTTTTTTGTTTACTTGTGTTTGTGTTATATTTTCATATGTGTTGAATACATATGTGTTGAATACATGGAATAATAATTAAACCAGTAAGGAGAGTAGTAAAGTCGGACGGGGCCGACTATATGATACCCTTCACCACTATGGGTATATTAAACAGGGCTATTAACATGAAACTGGATGAAATAAAATATGTGATATTATCTAAATGTGAATCTACCTAGATCTATCCATAAAGTATGTAAATCGACTTCAAACAGATATAAATAGGTCATCCGTTGGGCTATGTCTGTACTTCTAGAAAACGCAACTACGTAATTCTATGCTCAATATTGTAAGTTGTGCAAAATTTGATGTCAATCTGACTACATGGGGAGTTTGATGCCCAATTTACTTGAAATCGGGCGAAAATATATATGGAAGCTCTTGTCACAGGTTAGGTTATACTAATTTCAGAACGTTTTGTTCCTATTGGTTCCTTGGTGCGTCAATTACTTAAAATCAATCTATAGTAAAACGGAGCTATATCTAAATCGGGACCGATTTTCACGAAACAAGGCAGACATCACTCTAGTCTCAATTCAGTACGTTATGCCAAATTTCGTGCAAATCGAAAGATATATAGGGACTTTGGGGCAACATTTACATGAAATCGGACGAAACTATATATAGGAGCTATATCTAAATCTGGACCGATTTTCTCGAAACTTGGCAGACATCACTCTTGGCTCAATTCAGTACTTTAAGCCAAATTTCGTGCAAATCGAAATATATATAGGGACTTTGGTGCACCATTTACATGAAATCGGACGAAACTATATATGGGAGCTATATCTAAATCTTGACCTATTTTCACGAAACTTGGCAGACATCATTCTAGACTCAATTCAGTACATTATACCAAATTTCGTGCAAATCGAAAGATATATAGGGACTTTGGGGCACCATTTACATGAAATCGGACGAAACTATATATGGGAGCTATATCTAAATCAGGACCGATTTTCATGAAACTTAGCACACATCATTCGGGGCTCAATTAAGTACGTTATGCCAAATTTCGTGCAAATCGAAGGATATATAGGGACTTTGGTGCACCATTTACATGAAATCGGACGAAACTATATATGGGAGCTATATCTAAATCTGGTCCGACTTTCTCGAAATTTGGCAGACATCACTCTTGGCTTAATTCAGTACGTTATGCCAAATTTCGTGCAAATCAAAAGATATATAGGGAATTTGGGGCACCATTTACATGAAATCGGACGAAACTATATATGGGAGCTATATCTAAATCTGGACCGATTTTCACGAAACTTGGCAGACATCATTCTAGGCCTAAATGATTAGGCTGTACCAAATTTCGTGCAAATCGAAAGATATATAGGGACCGTTTACATTAAATCGGTTAAATATATATATGGGAGCTATATCCAAATCTGAACCGATTTTTCCCAATTTCAATAGGGTTCGTCCTTGGGCCGAATAAGTGACCTATGCCAAATTTCATCCAATTCGGATCATAAATGCGACCTGTACTTTGTTTACAATTTAACATGGACAGACAGACGGACAGACGGACGGACATGCATAAATCGACTTAAAAAGTGATTCTATGCATATTCTCAAAAGGAACCATGTGTCTATCTCGTTTCCTGTTGCCTGTTACAAACATATGCACAAAGACATAATACCCTGTACCACAGTGTGGTGAAGGGTATAAAAAGGCAAAAAATGCATTAGCATTTTTTTACACATAAATAACCAGTAAGGAAAGTAGTAAAGTCGGACGGGGCCGACTATATGATACCCTTCACCACTATGGGTATATTAAACAGGACTATTAGCATGAACTTGAATGAAATAAAATATGTGATATTTATCTAAATGTGAATCTACGTAGATCTATCCATAAAGTATGTAAATCGACTTCAAACAAATATAAATAGGTCATCCGTTGGGCTATGTCTGTACTTCTAGAAAACGAAACTACATAATTCTATGCTCAATTTTGTACGTTGTGCAAAATTTGATGTCAAACTGACTAACATGAGGAGTTTGATGCGCAATTTACTTGAAATCGGGCCAAATATTAAGCGATTTCAAACAAACTTGTCACAGGATACGTTATACTAATTTCAGAACGTTTTGTTCCTATTGGTTCCTTGGTGCGTCAAGTACTTAAAATCAAACTATAATAAAATGGAGCTATATCTAAATGTGGACCGATTTTCACGAAATAACGCCGACATCAATCTAGGCTCAATTCAGTACGTTATGCCAAATTTCGTGCAAATCGAAAGATATATATGGGAGCTATATCTAAATCTGGACCGATTTTCACAAAACTTTACATACATCATTCTAGACTTAAGTGATTAGGCTGTACCAAATTTCGTGCAAATCGAAAGATATATAGGGACTTTGGGGCACCATTTACATGAAATCGGACGAAACTATAAGTGGGAGCTATATATAAGTGGGAGCTATATAGAAATATGGACTGATTTTCATAAAACTTGGCAGACATCCTTCTAGGCTCAATTAAGTACGTTATGCCAAATTTCGTGCAAATCGAAAGATATATAGGGACTTTGGGGTACCATTTACATGAAATCGGACGAAACTATATATGGGAGCTATATCTAAATCTGAACCGATTTCCACGAAACTTTACATACATCATTCTAGACCTAAATGAATAGGCTGTACCAAATTTCGTGCAAATCGAAAGATATATAGGGACTTTGGGGCACCATTTACATGAAATCGGACGAAACTATATATGGGAGATATATCTAAATCAGGACCGATTTTCATGAAACTTGGCAGACATCATTCTAGGCTCAATTCAGTACGTTATGCCAAATTTCGTGGAAATCGAATGATATATAGGGACTTTGGGGCACCATTTACATGAAATCGGACGAAACTATATATGGGAGCTATATCTAAATCTGGACCGATTTTCTCTAAACTTGGCAGAAATCACTCTAGGCTTAGTTCAGTACGTTATGCCAAATTTGGTGCAAATCGAAAGATATATAGGGACTTTAGAGCACCATTTACATGAAATCGGACGAACCTATATATGGGAGCTATATCTAAATCTGGACCGATTTCCCCGAAACTTGGCAGACATCACTCTAGGCTTAATTCAGCACGTTATGCCAAATTTCGTGCAAATCAAAAGATATATAGGGACTTTGGGGCACCATTTACCTGAAATCGGACGAAACTATATATGGGAGCTATATCTAAATCTGGACCGATTTTCACGAAACTTGGCAGACATCATTATAGACCTAAATGATTAGCCTGTACCAAATTTCGTGCAAATCGAAAGATATATAGGGACCGTTTACATTAAATCGGTTAAATATATATATGGGAGCTATATCTAAATCTGAACCGATTTTTCCCAATTTCAATAGGGTTCGTCCTTGGGCCGAATAAGTGACCTGTGCCAAATTTCATCCAATTCGGATCATAAATGCGACCTGTACTTTGTTTACAATTTAACATCGACAGACAGACGGACGGACGGACGGACGGACGGACATGCATAAATCGACTTAGAAAGTGATTCTAAGCATATTCTCAAAAGGAACCATGGGTCTATCTCGATTATTTTTGCCTGTTACAAACATATGCACAAAGACATAATACCCTGTACCACAGTGTGGTGAAGGGTATAAATATTTCGGCGAACAATGCCATACATTTCCCACCAATAAAAAGTTTTTTTTTTATAAAACTACTAACTGGGATTCAGCCTGACTATTTTGCAAAAACAAAATACAAATGGTATCCTAAATAAACCACCAACACTACTGAATATTTCAATGAATTATAAGTGAGTTTCAAGTTGTGTATATCCGTCTGTTCGCACCCGAACCCAAAAAGTGCAAAAAAAAATTGCATTTATGTTTGCCAAAAAATTGGACTGAAAATACGGCTTCAAATTATTGTTCGAACCTTTCTATACACTTCACCACACTGTGGTACAGGGTAAAAGGCAAAAGGAAACGAGATAGACAAATGGTTCCTTTTGAGAATATGCATAGAATCACTTTTTAAATCGATTTATGCATGTCCGTCTATCCGTCCGTCTGTCAGTCCGTCCGTCCGATTTGGATGAAATTTGGCACATTTCACTTATTTGGCCCAAGGACGAACCCTACTGAAATTGGGAAAAATCTGTTCAGATTTAGATATAGCTCCCATATATATTTTCGTCCGATTTTAGGTAAAAAGTGCACCAATGTCCCTAAATATCCTTCGTATTGCACGAAATTTGGCACAGCGTACTGAATTAAGCCTAGAGCGATGTGAGTTAAATTTCGTGAAAATCGGTTCAGATTTAGATATAGCGCCCATATATATTTTCGTCCGATTTTAGGTTAGTTAGTGCTCCAAAGTCCCTATATATCTTTCGATTTGCACGAAATTTGGTATAGCGTATTGAATTAAGTCTAGAAAGATGTGTGCAAACGTTCGTTAAAATCGGTTCTGATTTAGATATAGCTCCCATATATATTTTAGTACGATTTTAGGTAAATAGTGCACCAAAGTCCCTATATATCTTTCGATTTGCACTAAATATGGCACAGCGTACTGAATTAAGTCTAGGACGACGCGTGTTAAATTTCGTGAAAATCGGTTCAGATTTATATATAGCTCTCATATATATTTTCGTCCGATTTTATGTAAATAGTGCACCGAAGTCCCTATATATCCTTCCATTTGCACGAAATTTGGATTTATAAGTAAATGAAGAACTCAAAATGTGGCCGAATGCACAAAACAAACTGAAATAAGTGTAACCTAACATGTGACAAGTTTCGATGAAATCGGTTTAGATTTCGATATTTTGCTTTAAATTTATTTACATAATTTTGTATCATTGTAAGAAGCAACTCTATATCTGACAACAATTTGGTAAGTTGTAGAATGACATGTTTAATTTCATGTTAATGGTACTTGAAATTCGCTTTCTTTGATTCCAACCACTGTAAGCCAGTTTTGACTAAACACTTCTATACTATAGTTCCTTTTCGTTATCGAACTCCTTTCAATGTTCAGGAAGTTTTAAAGAAAAATACAAAAAAAAAAAAACAAACACACAAACAATTTGGAGTACAAGACTTTTAGCTTCTCTGCTTTTCGTAAAGAAAACAAATATTAATCTTTTTGAAGAAGTTCGATTGTTTTTGGAATGTCTTTGCTATTATTGTTGCTACTACTACAACCACGAGCAAATACTACACATGTGGTGGGGTTCCAGTACACCCGTTTCCCCCACTCAAACACACACTGCATGGATGGATCGATGGATGGAGTCCAACCGAGAATAGCACGTAAGCACTTTATAATACCCTGGCATTGGCAATTGAAGTCTCCTTCAAATGCCCGCTGTGAGAAGTGAGGAAGAAAAACTTTGTTTTGGAAAATATGCGTATATTTTTTTCTTCTTGCTTCAGATTTAATAAAATAATAACTGGTAACAGAAGTTGATGCAGCAATCAGGCAGGCAGGTCAAGCAGGCAGCTAGCTTATGGTTCGGTTTGTTGTTGTTCTATTGTGACAATAACATCGAGCATAACTTATTTAAAAGAAACCAGTAAGAAAAGTAGTAAAGTTGGACGGGGCCGACTATATGATACCCTTCACCACTTTGGATATATGGATATAACAGATGAATCCTAACAGACGTCGCATTTCTAAAGGATCAGTAAAATGGCATTGGATCCATAAGCAAGTCATTCTGCAAGCGATACTAAAATATTCATTTGACAAGAAATAGAAGCTATATCTAAATTTGAACCGAGTTCAGGAAACTTAACACACATCATTGTAGACCTTCTTTAGTACGCTGTGCCAAATTTCATGCAAATCGAATGATTTATAGGGACTTTGTTGCACCATTTACATTAAATCGGACGAAAATATGTATGGGAGCTATATCTAAATCTGGACCAATTTTCTCGAAACATGGTAGACATCACTCTAGGCTCAATTAAGTATGTTATGCCAAATTTCGTGCAAATCGAAAGATATATAGGGACTTTGGTGCACCATTTACATTAAATCGGACGAAAATATTTATGGGAGCTATATCAAAATCTGGACCGATTTTCAGGAAACTTAATACACATCATTCTATGCCTAATTCATTATGTTTTGCCAAATTTCGTGCAAATCGAAAGATATATAGGAACTTTGGTACACCATTTACATTAAATCGGACAAAAATATATATGGGACCTATATCAAAATCTGGACCGATTTTCAGGAAACTTAACACACATCATTTTAGACCTAATTTATTACGCTGTGCCAAATTTCGTGCAAATTGGTGCTCGATTTACATTAAATCGGACGAAAATATATATGGAAGATATATCTAAATCTGAACCGATTTTCAGCAAACTTAACACACATCATTTTAGACCTAACGCATTACGCTGTGCCAAATTTAGTATAAATCGGATGATATATAGGGACTTTGGTGCACCATTTACATTAAATCGGACGAAAATATATATGGGAGCTATATCTAAATCTGGGCCGATTTTCAGCAACTTAACACACATCATTCTAGACCTAATTCATTACGCTATGCCAAATTTCGTGCAAATCGAATGATATATAGGCACTTTTCAATAGGGTTCGTCCTTGGACCAAATAAGTAACCTGTGCCAAATTCCATCCAAATCGGATCATAAATGCGACCTGTACTTTGTTCACAAAAATACATAGACGGACAGACGGACATGCGTAAATCGACTCAGAACGTGATTCTATGCATATTCTCAAAAGGAACCATGTGTCTATCGCGTTTCCTTTTGCCTGTTACAAACATATGCACAAAGACATAATACCCTGTTCGTTTCCAAAAAGAGTAAACGGAGGGAGGGAACGATTTATCGACATGGGAAACCTGGACATATATCGAAAATTTTCTGGGAAGAAGTTTATCTGATTAATTGACAGGGTATTTTCTTGAATTCGGTTCAGATTTTCAATCCGATTGGCATGTAATTTTGCCCAGTGCAATAAAATGATTGTCACGGATATTGCTCCCATATACAATTTCCGGTTGCAAAGGAATTCAAGTAGAAACCACGATGCAATAACGAGGTGAAATACCTAAACAAATATATTTATTTTTGTCCCGACCGTTTGTCAAATTTTATCTAGTAATATTTCTCATGGTTGGCAACGATGGTACAATAAAGTACAAGGAGCATAGAAAAACTCTGTCAAATTCTCTAGGTGAAAGGGTATGAACTCAAAATGTTTTCAACCTACGGGCGGAAGACAGCAGGTAAACATTCTCAAGGATTCTTTAAAAATTTACAGCAATAACTATAATGAAATAAAAACACCAAATGTCAAAACATAGCCTTGAACTCTTTTGGGGACAACATTTCAGGTTTTATCAATCATCTGGGAATTTGACGACAAAAGGTTTTACTACACATTGACACAATTATTACGAAATCAACGTGATAGCTTAAAACGGTCCCTTAAAATACCCCCACACATTTATTGTTATTTGGTCGTCCTTGAAAGTTTATTTGCGGTTAAATAACCATTAAATATCCAAGAATTTATGGCTTCGTTTCGAAGATTAAGCAATCTAACCTGAAAACAGAAAACAGACTGGTTAAATTACAAAGTCCTTAAGTCACCTCTACCTACGCCACCATCTCCCGCAATTTTGACATCAAATCTTTCGCTTCTAATGAAATTTGGGGAATAGACAAAAGTCTATTGCCCCACAAACAAGAACAAAAAAAATCAATTTAAACTTTGACATTTCGATGAGTAAGCGAATAAGAGCATTAACCGCTCTTATTGCGGCAATAGTTGGAAATTTTTCGAAATTTGCAAAAAGATTATTAAGGGAGTTTCGGTGGGATTCGGTATTTGAATGATTTCGTATTTCTTTTCTTTTTCGATTGGATTTGATCTACAACTGTTTTATTGAACGAAAATTGTTCCTTGGTGAAATTTGACGCATAAAATCTAAACCAAGGCTTTAGGAGATGGTGTAGAAGGTGATGCTGATGCTGGCAGTCATCTCAACAAAGCACAAAATATTTTTCAAAAACGATTTCAAAGCTTCAGATTTTCTTCCCAACCATGACAGTTTGGGGAGTATGCGGAATTTTACACAGACTGCTGAAAGAAATAAAAAAGAATAACGATGCAATAGAATAAAAGCAAAAGAAAAAAACACGAGAGGATAAAGGTTATACATCAGAAAGGAAATTAGTAAAGTCTGACTGGGCCGACTATATGATACCCTTCACTACTTTGGGAATATTTTACATATGTATCCTAAAAGACGACGCGTTTTTTATAAATCTATATCTGAACCGATTTCAGGGAAACTTGCCAGAGACTAATTTATATAAAATCAGTACGTTGAGTCAATCGGCCTAGCTATGGATCTTTTCACGAATGTTGCTAACATCATTCTAAACTTAATTCAGTACCCTATACCAAAATTCGTGCAAATCAAAAGATATATAGGGTCTTTGGTGCACCAATTACCTTAAATCTGATGAAAATACATAAGGGAGCTATATCTAAATTTGAACCTATTTTCCCGAAACTTAACACACATCATTCTATACTTTATTTAGTACGCCGTGCCAAATTTCGTGCAAATCGCAAGATATATAGGGACTCTGGTACACAGTTAACCTTAAATCGGATGAAGATATATATGGGAGCTATATCTAAATCTGAACCGATTTTCACGAAACTTGGCAAACATCATGCTGCGTCAAATTTCGTGCAAGTCAAAAGATTTCCAAGGACTTTAGTGGACTATTTACCTAAAATCGGGCGAAGCTATATATGGGAGCTGTATTTAAATCTGAACCGATTTTCTGAAAACTTTTCACACATCATTCTAGACTTAATTCAGAACACTATGCCAAAATTCGTGCAAATCAAAAGATTTCCAGGGACTTTAGTGGACTATTTACCTTAAAATCGGGGGAAGCTACATATGGGAGCTATATCTAAATCTGCACCGATTTTCATGAAACTTTGCATTCAAGACTCAATTAAGTACATAGGTATATAGGGACTTTGGTGCACCACTTACCTTAAATCGGAGGAAAATATATATGGGAACTTAACACACACCAGTATAGGTGGAATTCAGTACACTATGCAAAATTTCGTGCAAATCGAAAGATATATAGGGACTTTAGTGCACCAATTACCTTAAATTGGACAAAAATATATATGGGAGCTATATCTAAATCTGCACCGATTTTTATAAAACTTTGCACACACCAATCTAGGCTGACTTCAGTATGCTGTGCCAAATTTCATGCAAATTGGAATATTTATAGGGACTTTGGTGTACCATTTACCTTAAATGTGTATGGGAGCTATATCTAAATGTGAACCGATATTTACGAAACTTTGCACACATCATTCTAGGCTTAATTTAGTGCGCTGTGCCAAATTTCGTGCAAAGCGGACGATATGTAGGAACTTTGGTGCACCATTTACCTTAAATTGGACAAAAATATATATGGGAGCTTTATCGAAATCTGAGCCGATTTTTTCCAATTTCAATAGTTTTCGTCCTTGGCCTAATAAATAAACTGTACCAAATTTCATCCAAATCGGATTATAAATGCGACCTGTACTTTGTTTAAAATTCACATCAACAGACGGACAAACATGCATAAATCGACTTAGAAAGTGATTCTATGCATATTCTCAAAAGGAACCATGTGTCTATCTCGTTTACTTTTGCATATTACAACCATATGCACAAAGACATAATACCCTGCACCACAGTTTTGCGAAGGGTATAATTATAAGCCTACAAAAGGGTTTATATGCACTTACCAACCCATTGTAAATTGTCGAAATTCAAAACATGACAACGGAGGTGTGGGTGTGCTTAATCTGTCCTTTGGGATACCCAATAAAACCATTATGGTTTTTAATAACCACACTATATTTTTTGTTCAGTCTCCCTCCATCAGCTCCAACCACAAAGAATTCTAGCCCCTTATGTAACCATTATTGCTACTACCACCACCATCCCCCCTCACCCAAGCGACAACCATTGTAAAGTCGTAATGTGAACGTATGAGTAATGCCATTAAAATGACTATTAATCACACGTAGCCATCATCAAGATCATCTATTATCCCATTTGTATAATTTTATGGCTGGCAAAGAGTTACAATTTTCATGTTCGCTTCGTTCATTTCGATTTTTTGTTGTTTTTGTTATTGCTTTAAATAAATGTGAAGCCAGTTGTGGAATTGTTATGGTCATTGCCTTTAATATTGTGTGCCATCATCATCGTCATAAATGTCTTGTCTTCTCTTCTCTCTTTTTTGCAATGCTGTTTCTTCCGTGCAGTTTTATTTGCCTTTGGCGGTTGTTTTCGGTATTTTCCTCCTATCCTCCTTTTTCTTCTTCTTCGACTATTTTCCGATATCAATTTTGTTTTTCTTTTCTTGCTAGCGTGCTTGTGAGGTGTCATCAAACAAATTTGCTCCACTTTAAGAAAGTGTGAAAATACAGGCAGATTGGATGGATGGCCTACAGTCAAGCAGGCGAAAAGACCATTGAAGAAGAAAATAAACCCCACAAGATTTGTAAAGTATTGTCCAATTTCTCTTTAGTGAGTTCTAGATGTGACAGATAGGTGGTTGTATGGTTGGTTGGTCTGTCGATTGAATGGATAAATGAATGCATTCATTGCAAATAACCTACCGACCGACAGAACGATCAATCAAACATGCAGGCAGTCAAGAAACTCAAAGTACAAACATCATTCATGTCCAATAAACAACAACAAAAACAAATACTTACACACAGCAGTAGCTCTCGACAATAATATATATAAAATAAAGTCTAAATATTTGAAAAACATGACCTCACTATTAAAGTTATTTTTGTTTTTTTGCCCGTTTTGTTTCTACCTCGTTTAATTTTTTGTCGATGTTTGTGTGTGCCATGTTGGGAAAACAAGTGCCATAGGCCTGAATGGGTGTTAAAAATAAATAAACCAACAACAAATGGCCGGTCGGTCCATTGACCAACTAACCACTCATCTCAACCAGCAGCAAGATGCCACTCCGGTTAATGTTGTTTAAAACAAATATAACAGTCGGAACGAAGTTGTTATACCCTATAACAAGAGGTGGGCATTGTCTGATAGGAGCGTTATTTATCCACTGAGAAAACAAAGTGCCAAATAACATGTATTCAGGTTGAGAAATCGGCGAAGATTTTCAGCATACCGAAAATGGGAAATGGAACCATTAATCTGCAGGAATACCAAATTATTCACCACACTGTGTTATAGGGTATTATGTATTGTGCATATGTTTGTAACAGGCAAAAGCAAACGAGATAGACACATGGTTCCTTTTGAGAATATGCATAGAATCACTTTCTGAGTCGATCTACGCATGTCCGTCCGTCTGTCCGTCTATATATTTTTGTGAACAAAGTACAGGTCGCATGTATGATCCGATTTGGATGATATTTGGCACATGTCACTTATTTGGCCCAAAAACGAACCCTATTGAAATTGGGAAAAATCGGTTTAGATTTAGATATAGCTCCCATATATATTTTCGTCCGATTTAACATAAATGGTGTACTAAAGTCGTTATATACCTTTCGATTTGCACGAAATTTGGCATAGGGTACTAAATTAGGTCCTAAATAATATGTGTCAAGTTTCGTGAAAATCGGTACAGATTTAGATATAGCTCCCTTGTATATTTTTCACCGATTTAATGTAAATGGTGCACGGAAGGTCCTATATATCCTTCGATTTACACGAAATTTGTCGCAGCGTACTGAATAAAGTCCAGAACGATGTGTGTTAAATTTCGTGAAAATCGGTTCAGATTTAGATATAGCTCTCATATATATTTTAGTCCGATTTTAGGTAAATGGTGGACCAAACTCCCTATATATCCTTAGATTTCCACGACATTTCGCATAGCGTATTGAATTGAGAGTAGAATGATGTGTGCTAAGATTCATGAAAATCTGTTTAGGTTTAGATATAGCTCCCATATATAGTTTCGTCCGATTTTAGGTAAATGATGCACCATAGTCCATATATATCCTTCGATTTACACGAAATTTAACATAGCGTACTGAATTAGGTCTAGAACTATATGTGTTAAATTTCGTTAAAATCGGCTTAGGTTTAGATATAACTCCCATATATATTTTCGTCCGATTTTAGGTAAATGGTGGACCAAAGTCCCAATATATCCTTCGATTTACACGAAATTTGGCATAGCGTACTGAATTGAGTCAAGAATGATGTGTGCTAAGATTCGTGAAAATCGGTACAGATTTAGATATAGCTTCCATATATATTTCGTCCGATTTTATATAAATGGTGCAATAAAGTCCCTATATATCCTTCGCGTTGCACGAAATGTGGCATAATGAGTGTTAATATTTGTGAAAATCGGTTGATATCCCACATATATTTTCGTCCGATTTTACATAAGTGGTGCACCAAACTCTTAATGTTTGTCCGATTAACACGAAATTTTGCACAACGTATCAAACTGAGACTTGAATGACGTAATTGCGTTTTGTTGAATTGGTGCAGATGTATGTATTTCGAATGGGTGTCTGATTGAGATAAAATTTTGACAGTGCGACGTACCGAATATCTTGTATCAATTTAGCTATACATCGTTTTCCATAAATTCCCATGGTACGCAGACTCTAAATATGTCCGAATGAAATTAAATTTATTATAGGTTGCGGAAAGGCATGAGTATGTTTCTTCGAGGGGACATTGGCATGCAATTGTAAGGGTACATATGTAAAGTGTAGCCAAAGTGGTGAAGGGTATCTTATAGTCGGCCCAGTCCTACTTTACTTCTTTTCTTACTGGTTTTATTATAGATGCTGAAAGATTTTTTTATATTTTTTTCGAAATATGGGCCTATATTTAATATTTTCTGTGAGGATATGATTAACCCACAAAGATTCGGTCACTGCTGTTGGAAAATCGCCATTAACAAATATTTAAAATTTGGCGGATCCTTTATGTGAAGGTCATACCATAAAATGGACCAACATTTAATATGTTGGAATGGATCTGGTCATCTCTATACGAATGATGTTCAAAATACATATAGAATTACAACCAATATAAGTTTACAGCCAAAAATTACATCCAAAGATTGCCGATGTTCAGCTTGTGGCGTTGTATGGGCCTATCCTAAAACGTGGACTAATATTGTTATTATTAAATACGAACCCATTAAGAACCCATAATAACAAATTACAGTCATATAGGTTGAAAAATATGCCCAAAAGCCTCAAAATATCGAATATTCGTAACCATGACATGAGCGCTAACCGGAAATTTGGTCCAATATTTATAATTTTTGAGAACCCCTAATATCAAATTAAATGTTGTAGCACAACGTGCTCAAAAGCTTCAAAATATCCTATCCGATATATCCTGTTTTCAGTAGCAAACATCCTAGTAGGAGTTGCAATGTATGTGCAAATTTTCAAAGTCCACCATAGCACTCTATTCCTGATCATGTATACATGTAATGCTTTATACGGTCTATGATAAATATTTTGGAGTTTTGCAAACGGAATGAAAAAATTTAAAATACATTCCACCGTATGGTGGAAGGTAGAAAAACCAAATCCACAGGGGTACATGAAAAACAAATTTACAACAACAATCTAAAACAAAAACTTAAACTGACCTTGTCCAATCATATGTGGCCTTCTCTTTACATTTTATAAAGATTTTTGTTTTTCTCTTTTTTTGGTTTTATTTAATATTTTTTTTGCTACAAAAAGTGACCTCTACAGGGCTACAACAAACCCACAACCTTGGCCATACCCACTTATCCACTTAAAATCCAGTTCTTATTTGCTATGGGGCCGGAAAATAATTAAAGTGTTGTGGTTAAAATGTTAATGGAGAGAAATTAATTGCTGAAAAAAATACCAAAGGACTAGAGAGACAGTGGAAGAGAGGGATTGGTGTAGGTGTGTGTATGTACATGAGTGAGTGAGAGATTGAAAGATAAGGTCGTGGATATTCATATTCACTATGTAGTGAGAATTTAACGACCTTAATCATTGTCAATGGTCATTGTAAAGATAAAATATCAAAAATGTATTATGTTTTTCTTTTTTTATTATTATTATAATTATTTCAACAATTATCCCGCACTTCAACTACCTGACCTGAGCCGTTTTTGGGTAGGGAAAATAGTTTTTCTTTCAATTAAAAACCAGTAAAGTCGGACTGGGTCGGTCCGACCACCTTGGGTATATTTTACATATGTATCCGAAAAGACGTCGCTGCATATTCTCAAAAGGAACCATGGGTCTATCTCGATTCCTTTTGCCTGTTACAAACATATGCACAAAGACATAATACCCTGTACCACAGTGTGGTGAAGGGTATAAAAACAAATATTTCACCAGAAATTCAATTCATTTGTAAACCAGTGAGCGGAGCAGTATAGTCGGACGGGGCCGACCATACGATACCCTACACAACTACCACGGAACTCAAATTTTCTGCGGATGTATATTCCGAGCCTGGGCAATAATTCGTGATATTTGCACCCTCTTGCCGATTAGTGGTAAACAGCAACTCTTCCTCAAACTGACATATTTTCCGAATATTACGAGTATTCAGTACAGCTATTGTCCAGATTCCCTTCACCGTGGGTTGTGTTGTGATGTTTGGCTTTCATTTGTGGTCTATAGATCGACTCGATAATAACACAAAAAAATTAAGTTTTCGGTCCACTTTATTCCAAAATTATTATCTGATCATCACCGAAAATTATAGGCGTTGTCCTTTACCATAACTGGAACCTCATGGAACATTTCAAAGCGATCAGCGCTATAGTTCCGCTCTCTAGAGTTATAATGGGTTACTAAATAATATACGAATACGGAGATACCTGTAAATATTTAGGTGTAACTCCCATATCCGAGCACATACAACAATATAATTGGTATTAATTTAAAGGTCAACCACTCCTCTTGGATATAATATAAACTTCTCGGGTCTGTGTCCTTCAGGGGTAAATATATACGCTATAGAATACAAATTTTGTCATTTTCACACAAAAGTCAGGGTCCATTTGACCCACTAAATATTGACCGATCTTTAGGAAAACAGGCGTGCTTATCCTTTAGCCTGATCCCCTTCTCCATGGAAAATTTCACGATGTTTGGGCCATAATTGCGGCCTTTGGAGCGACCAGAAAAACCGACAAAAATTTAGTATTTGGTCCATTTCATCCCCTAAATATTAATCGATCTTTCCCAAAAACAATAGGGGTCTTCATTGGCCAGAACCCATCATACATGCAAAATTTCGTGAAGATTGGACAGACGGACGGACGGACACACATGTCTAGATCGACTTATCTAGTCGAGATATGACGATCGGTATACTTAAAGGTGGGTCTAGGACCAATATTTCGCGGCGTTACAAACTTTTGGGGCTGCACAAAGCTATAATACCCTGACAACATAGTTGTGTAGGGTATAAAAAGTTTTTAATATTATAAAAGAATAAAAAATGTTTTTCTTTATTTTATTTTAATAGTTTTTGCTTGGAGGAGGAGCCATTTACTGTTAATATTTCGTAGAAATCAAATTCAGTTTTGTTTGTACAAAACAAAAAATAATTGCAGTGTTTATTACTCGATGATGTCAAAATATTAAATGACTGCAGGAGGTGGAATAGGAAAAATAAAATAAATAAATAAATAAAAAGCAAAAATGGCCGTTATATCCTCCACAAGGTAGTTTCAATTGAAAATTCCTTATATGGGAGTTAGACTAAAACTTGAGCAAATATTTTCGGTAGGAAAGTTTTCTATTCAATGAGAATCTAAAATATGACATTACAGCCAATATAAATTTACAGCCAAAAATGACAGAAAATTAGGTACTTTATATGGGCCTATCCTAATAAGTGGACCAATATTGAGTAGGTTGTTGTTCAAAAAATGTTCTAAAAAAAAAAATTCAGACACTCTGATTGGAAGAGTAATTTTATACTAATATATTGGTATATGTTTCGGAGTAGCCCCTCTGTAACTGTGCTCTCCCCTTCCCCCAGTGAGTTGAAAATGTTCCTACTAGAAATTATTAGTATTGGTCTACGTTTCGAGGTAAGGGCTTCCTCCCAAATATTTAGAATGTTAAAGCTTTTGGACACATTTTTTAACAGAAATGATTTTAATTTTATATTTTGGATTCTTATTTAGCAGGAAATCTCTCCACAAAAAAAAGAAAGAAAAATCAATATGGGTTCAAGTTTCGGGGTATTCTTCCCAATATTAGACTGTGGAACAGGGTATTATGTCTTTGTGCATATGTTTGTAACAGGCAAAAGGAATCATGATAGACCCATGGTTCCTTTTGAGAATATGCATAGAATCGCTTTCTGAGTCGATTTATGCATGTCCGTGCGTCCATATGCATGTTTTGGTCCGAACTAGCATAGTTCACTTTTTCGGCCCAAGGACGAACCCTATTGAAATTGGGAAAAATCGGTCCAGATTTAGATATAGCTCCAATATATATTTTATTCCGATTTGAAGTAAATGGTGCTCCAATGTCCCTTTGTATCCTTGGATTTGCTCGAAATTTGTCACAGCGTACTTAATTAAGCTAAGAATGATGTGTTTTGATTTTCGGGAAATCGGTTCAGATTTATATATAGCTCCCATATATATTTTCGTTCGATTTTATGTAAATGACGCACCAAAGTCCCTACATTTCTTTCGATTTGCACGAAATATGGCATAGAGCACTGAATTGAGTCTAGAATGATGTGTGCAAAGTTTAGTGAAAATCGGTTCAGATTTAGATATAGCTCCCATATATATTTTCATCCAATTTAAAGTAAATATTGCACCAAAGTCCCTATATATGCTCCAATTTGCTCGAAATTTGTGCACAGCGTACTGAATTAGGTCTTAAATGATGCGTGTTAAGTTTATATATATTTTCGTCCGATTTTAGGTAAATAGTGCACCGAAGTCCATATATATCTTGCACGAAATTTGGCATAGCGTAGAATGATGTGCGATAAACTTCATGAAAATCGTTCCAGATTTACATATAGCTCTCATATTGAAATTTAGCATTTTAACTAAGTTTGGAAGAAATAATAAGATTGGCAACGTTTGGATGAAATCTAAATATTCTGAAACGGATTTTGTCGAAAGAAACATGGGTCTAGGTATAGGTATATTTTTGGTATG
Organism: Musca vetustissima; assembly: GCF_032173495.1. Lineage (NCBI taxonomy): Eukaryota > Metazoa > Arthropoda > Insecta > Diptera > Muscidae > Musca > Musca vetustissima. Next base: position 235 of record NW_026882768.1, on the reverse strand, counting down.
TTTCCTATATTTTCATTTCAAGTAACTGTCAGTAAGTATACCTATGGTGGAGGGTATCCAAAGTTCGACCCGGCCGAACTTAACGACTTTTTCTCTTGTTTTGGCTTTATTTTTGCTCCAAAACAAAAACAGCGACAATAATACACATATGTATGTGTATTATTGTCGTCTGTATAGAAAAGACACACACATACTCACAAACCTTACACACATGCATTTAGATTTGATAAATTGT
>NW_026882767.1:0-44365 GCF_032173495.1 Musca vetustissima | reverse complement strand
GTATTGCTACCATAGATATAATGACAGGCACTTGAAATTAAAATATAGGGAACATACCAAAAGGTGGACATAAATCGACATTACTACAAACCAATTATGTAAACCATAATACAAATTTCAGAAATTGTTAATGGGCAATTATGCACCTCATCGAAATATTGGTTCTAAACCCCATGTTTCTTTGGACCAAATCCATTTCAGAAAATTTTCATTTCATCCATCGAGCTCGACTCGAAAGAGTATAAATAAACACTTAAAATTACTTTCAAATGATCACTGTCCTTACAAGGCAAAATTCAAATAACTAATATTAATTTCAGCCGCGCACGGCTAGGGCTCGAACCTAGGTCCTCGCAGCAACACAAATGTTGCCAGACCACTTAACATTCTGAGCCATCAACACACTTCCAAAACGGTTGCGCAAAAACATGTGTATACCATGGAAGAAATTGTAGGTGTGTGGATTAATTATCCATCGCTACAACAAAAATCTGCTTTGAAAAGTACTGTTTCTAGAATGAAGACAAATGTCGAACTTTGACAAATTTGAATTTAATTCGCAAATGCAAGTTTCGCATCAGGGCGGAATAAATACAAGTTATCAACGTACGACCTCTGTAAAGCCTCATAGCCCAATATGCCTGATGAGCCGCTTAACCAACGGCGAAACGCGTCGCATAATGGTGGGTACGTAGGTTCTTCTCCTGGCTTTCCTTTTCATTGCAAAACTTAGATCATCAAGCTCGACTCGAAAGAGTATAAATAATCACTTAAAAAACATTTCATCCAAACTTTACCCATCTTATTATTTCTTCCAAACTTAGTTCAAGTTCGAAGTTGAGGAATATCTGTCCACTCCTTCTATTGCCCGCCTAAATGCGGGCAATAGTTTATATATAGTTCATTATCGAACCTTACGTTGTTGTTTTTTTATCTGGATATCCTGCGCAAGTGAAATGATTACAACAGAGTCTTAGAACCAAACCCAAAACGCGGAACAAATCTGATAACTATTTTAATATAAAATATAGCGTGATTACAACAGACGGACGAACGTCCATGGCAGGATCGTCTTAGAATTTTACCCTGATCAAGAATATATATATATATATATATATACTTGATAGGGTAGGAAATGACAAAATTAATCTACCCTTTATACTATGGTGGAGGGTATAAAAAGATGTTATCGGCCCGGACGAAAACTCATGTTATGATAGGACATATCGAAAAATGCGTGAGAAAAATGAAATGGAGATCAATAATGATATTTTTTGATAGAGAGATTTGAGAAAATACTAAATTACAGCCAATTCGGTTGAAAAACGTGTCCAAAATCCCTAGAATACCGAATACTGGGGGCACCGTTATATGGGGGAAACACCAGATATTGGGAATATGTTAAAACATGGACCCACATTGAAAATATTTTACTAGGAGTTTCTTATCCCTCGAAAAACTAAAGTACCAACAAGAATATTCTACATTAAAAAGCTGGGGAGAATAACAAATATTGTCAATGTAAACATCCAAAATACCAACAAGTGAAAACAAACGTTTATGCCCTCTGCCACGTGGTGAGCATATTTATATGTGGTAGGAGTTTCTTCATGCTCTAGAAGGAATATTATTCCAAATTAAATGTGAGGGACTGTTTTCAAACATTAACATATATTGAAAAATTATCTAGAAAGAGTTTTTTATTTACCCGAAATCCGAACCTTATGTGGAGCTTTATCAAAACTTACGTCTTACGTGGATAAGTTTCCGCAAATGTTCGGTAATTCAACAAACAAAATAAGGTAGTCGACAAGAAAACTCATATACCCTTTATAAGGGATCATATCAAATTTGTTTAGGGAGAAAATATATATTTAAGTTTTACGACACATTTAATCTCCAAGGCATCATATGGTATCTTACGCTTACCTTGTTCCAGATACACATTCAATTTTGTAGGTGTTCGAATTTAAAAAAAAACACTGTCTGACTATAGCTTTCGAAAATATAAACGCGGAATTCAGTGGCTGACTTTACTTCGCACTACAGGCAGTGAATATTTCTCAGTACCAACAATAAACTACGATTAAACGAACCATCACTAACAATTGTAGAACTGCTATTGAATTCATTTATCACTGCAAGGTTTTTCCCAACGAAAACATATTTTCAGTTTTGGCAATTTTTTGTGTCTTCATTTTTTTAATATTTTTTTTGTCCGTCTTGTTGTCGTTTCAGAAAAACCGGAAATTGTCACAGCACCGCATGACATGCATTTAACAGCAGGTGAAAGCGTTGAATTACCATGTCGCATGGTTGGAGATCCACAGCCGGAAATTATATGGATGCAAAACACCAACGAAATCTCACAGGACTATGCGCCCAAAATGCAGGTGATGCCCACGGGCACCCTCAAAATAAACGATGTCAATGCAAATGATATTGGAATTTATGAGTGCATTGGACGCAATGAAGTTGGCGAGACACGAACCCAGCCCATTCGCATGGTAGTGGACAATAATATTCCCATTCATGGACTGGACAATAGCAACTCAAACGGACACAACAACAACGACAACTATCATTATATCAGTAATAGTAACAACAATAATCATCTATGGAATCAACCACAACCACCAGCTCAGCCACTACCAGCCAACGGAATGGAGCATTATCGTACAAATGCTAGGCTTTATCCGGATATAACACACACTAGTGACAATGAAAACAACAATGCTTACAATAGCAATGCTGGTTTCGAGCAGCAGTTAGAACCCTTTAGCACTTGGCACCGTCCTATTGAAACGCCACGAACAATAAACTCGGACGCACAACGACAGACATCGAGGCCAACACAAACAACACGACAACCAACAACACAGCAACCTCAGCCCCAGGCGCCAGTATTTATTCTCTCGCCATCGGATGCAATTGTCGCCCTAAATGGTGATCCAGTCCGATTGGATTGTTTGGCTACGGGCCTACCCGTCCCTGAGATACTGTGGTATTTCAATGGTCGTCTGGTAGCACAATCCACAGATGCATTGCGTATACAGGCCAACGGAAGTTTAGTTATTGTTAAGCCCACACTATTGCAGGCTGGTACATATCGCTGTGAGGCAACCAATGCCCTAGGCAGTATTCAGGCTAGCGCCAGTATTGATGTAAAAGGTAAGAGTTATTAATGGATATGATTGTGTGTGTGTGGAGGCGTTGTGTTCTTTATATAAATGTAATGTGTTTGTTGTAAAAAGAAAAAAACTAAAAAAGTGCAAATAAAAACGAAAAGTGTGGCATTCTAGTGAAATGTTACATTTGTAGTGATTTACATAAAACAATGTTGCAGGCGGATTTTCTATCGCATCCATTTCAATATACAATGTAAATTTCGGCATATTTTGTTGTGAAAATAACGGTGGAAATAGGAAAATAATAAAATAACAAGTACGGAAAATTTAAAATTCGAACGACTATATGATACCTTTCACCATTTTGAGTATATACAAGAGATGCTCCTAAGATTCTTATTGTAGGGTACCGATTTAAACCAAGTCTCGAAATAAGTCATTTTCTAAAAAAAATTTTATATGTGGCCGTGGACATCGTTAATAAAATTAAGCAAATAAATTAGCCAATATTTATAAAAATTCAATATCAATTTTTGAGTTGTAATTTTAAAAAACCGAGTCGATACTTTTGACTGTGACTCACTGCATATCTACGAGTAAGTCTGAACCGATTTCAACAAAATATAACATTCAAATTTATTCTGAATCGGAGAAACAATGAGTGTTAAATGCAGCATTTATAGAAAATTGGAGGAACATATATATATATATATACTAATAAAAGAGAAAAGTGATTGACTGACTTCCTGACTGATTTACTGAGTGACTTAAAGATTCATCAACGACCAGACGAAACGGCTGAAGATAGAATCTTGAAATTTGGCGTGAGGGTCACTCTTGGATCAGATATGGCTGACCCACTAGAACGGCACGAAAAGTACTCAATGTGGTACGATTTATATTTGACGAACCCGTGCAGCTAAAACTCTGAAATTTGGATTGAGGGCCACTGTTGGAGTTTAGGGTAGATGTACCAAAAAGCTTATGGAAATTCTAACTATAAATATCCGAAAAGTACTAAAATGTACAAATTTGTTGCAATATCGTAACATGTGAATAGAGCTAAAAACTTGAAATTTGGAATGCGAGTCAAGATTGAGACGTAGGGTCGATATAAGGAGGTCGTTTTGAAAGCGGTTACACATGTATACGAAAAGTACTAAACCGGACCAAATTTGGTGCAGCTTGAATCTAGAGAAACGGATGAAGCTGAAATGTAGCGAAATGTAGGTAGTTTTAGAAATTTACTTATGTGTACGAATGTACAAAATAGTACTATATTTGGTAAAATTTGGATTTTGGGTGAACCGATAGAATCCTAAAAGTTGGATTTAGGGTCACTGTTAAGGTGTAGGATTGGGATATGCAGGAAGTTTTGGAAATTTGTTCTGTGAACCAAATAGTACCAAATGTTTTTTTTTTGTGACCCTATAGAGCTAGAGCACTGTCATTTGTAAATAAGTTTACTGTTGGAGTGTAGGATTGGTGTATGCATGTAGTTTTGAAAATTCAAACCTCTGGATACTTAATGGTAGCACCGATAGTGCTGAGATCCAGAAATGTTGAGTTATGATCATTGTTGGGGTGCAGTATTTGGCGGTGTAGAAAGTTTTGAAAATGCATACTAATGTGTACTACATGTTGTATAATTTCAATAGTGGATGAACCGATTGTATGATATATGTAGGTAGTTTTGAAAAATTCATAAGAAGTTGCAGGAAGTTTTGGAAGATTGTACTAATGTGTACAAAATGCTACCAAATGTGAATTTGGATGAACCGATAGAGCTGGAATCTTGAGAGTTGAATTTAGAATCACAGTTGGTTTGTAGGATTGGGCTATGTAAGATGTTTTGGAAATTCATACCGATGTGTTCTAAGTGGCAAATAATTTGGTGGAGCGATCGGTCTGGAATCCTGAAATTAGAAAATATGATTTCTATTGCATTTATATTAATTTGGTAAAATTACAATTTGGGTGAACCTGTAGAGTTCGAATCATGATATTTGAAATTAGTTTTTGAAATAAGTACTACAAGAGTACGATAGGTAATAAATGGTACCAAAATTAGTATAGAACTAGATTTGTGTTATGTATATATATATATATATCTATATATATATATATATATATATATAGGAGCTTTGTCCAAATCTTAACCAATTTCAATATAGGGGCTTTGGTGCACCATTTAGACAAAATTGGACGAACATATGAAGTTGGATCAATATGGTACAACATTCCAAATTTCTAATCAGATGAACTATAAAAATTCCAAACTAGTTGTTTTATTTATTAGGGGAGACTGGGCACCTTTCGATATGAAGCTCTCACCGCACATCACTAGTTTCGATACATAAGTTACATATGTCGAAATAAATAACTGTCACAAAGTTTGAAATTTCTAGCTTATAAACTTATTTAGATGCACGGGTTTTTGTATTTTTTCAGATGTTTTTGTAATATTTCCATTCCATTTCGTAAGTATATCGTTTGTAAAACTTTTCAAATTAATTAAGACAATATTATTAAAAAGTGGTTAATTACGATGTGTATTATTATAGAAATATTTAAAACCAGTGAGCGGAGCAGTATAGTCGGGCGGGGCCGACCATATGATACCTTACACAACTACCACGGAACTCTAATTTTCTGCGGATGTTTATTCCGAGCCTGGGCAATATTTCGTCCATCTAGCCTGATTAGAGGTCAACAGCACCTCTTCCTTACACTGACATATTTTCCGAATATTACTATTCATATTCAGTACAGCCCTTCTAATTACTTGTCCACATTCCCTTCACCGTGGGTTGTGTTGTGTTCGGCCTATTATTGGCATCAACTCGAAAAAACACAAACAAAAAAATAAGTTTTCGGTCCACTTCATCCCAAAATTATTATCTGATCATCACCGAAAATTATAGGCTTTGTCCTTGACCATAACTGGAACCTCATGAAACATTTCAAAGCGATCAGCGCTATATTTCCGCCCTATTTGTGGTAATGGTTTATTAAACATTATCTGAATACGTAAACACCTGTAAATATTCAAGTGTATATCCCAAATCCGAGTACATATGACAATATAATTGGTAGCAATTTAAACGCTAACCACTCCTCTTGGATATACTGTCAACTCTTCGGCTCTATGTTCTTCAGGAGTAAATATATACGCTATTGAATACAAATTTTGTAATTTTTCACACAAAAATCAGGTCCATTTGACCCGCTAAATATTGAGCAATCTTTATCAATACAGGCATGCTTATTCTTTGGCCCAATCCCCTTCTCCCTATAAAAATTCGAGATGTATGGGCCATAATTGCGGCCTCTGGAGCGTCCAGAAAAACCGACAAAAATTAAGTATTTGGTCCATTCCCCTAAATATTAACAGATATTTACCAAAAACAATAGGGGTATTCATTGGGCCGAACCCTTCCTACATGCTAAATTTCGAGAAGATTCGTCCATAACTGTGGCCTGCATCGTGTTTACAAATTATAATGGACAGACGGACGGACGGACACACATGTCTAGATCGACTCAGCTAGTCGAGATATGACGATCGGTATACTTAAAGGTGGGTCTAGGACCAATATTTCGCGGCGTTACAAACTCTTGGGGCTGCACAAAGCTATAATACCCTGACAACATAGTTGTGTAGGGTATAAATATAATGTTTTTACAAGAATGATAGAAAAAAATAAAAAAAAAACTATAAAAAGTACATTCGGGGTAGATTCGGCATTTTAAAGTGGGCACATCCGACCTTGAGATTTCAACGTCCGCCGCTCGAAAATGTAGCCCTAAAATTTAAACATTGTGTCGCGTATTAAAACCAAATAGAGCCTTTAGAGTATCTGAATTTCAACCAGACTGATAGCGATGATAATTACCAGGCTATGACTATGGTGCCGAATGCGCCCCATCAAATGCCGAAGCTACCCTGGGTTGAGGCACATTCGGCAAATTTGACTTTTTTTACAAAACTGTAAAAATTTTTAACTAATACTAATTTTTATATCCTTTTGGTACTAGTTTTTATAATTAAATGTCAGAGGACAATAATCAGCCATAAAGTTGTTATATATGTTGAATAAGTGCTGAGATAAAGAGGTCTAAACAAAAAGGGACGAAGATGCCCCAGTCTCCCCTATTATTTATTTTTATTAAAAAAATCTTAAAATATACACATGTGTGCACATACCTCAAAATATGCCAAATTCACATCTGCGTGGATTTGTTTTAAATTTGTACGATTTTATCCATATGTAAATTGTATTCCATGGGAAATAAATTCCTATCGGATATTTATGATTGAACTAAATATGACTGTGTGGCTATCAGTTCAATTATTAGCAATTTAAATACAAAATAATAAAAATAATATTACATATCAAATATTGAGCACGTTCTGAAGAATAACTGCAAAAATTATTTTTTGTCAATACTATACGGTGATATTATCGATATTTTGAAGAGTTTCAACAGAATTTGAAAGCAGTGATTTGGATATTCACACAAAATGAAGTCTAATGTAGAACAAATCTACTTCATTAACTCAAAATAAGCGATTTTTGATTTATGCCGGTCTTTCAGCAAATGATCCATAGTGTTAGCAGTGATTTCTTATCACGCCATTGATTGTAACCTTAGATCTCTATTGTGGTTACTTCGGCCAGTGGAGCACTACATAATATACCGCGGTCGGAGCACTAAAAATCTGTTAGTGCTCCGACCGCGTTGCCCTACATTATTTAGTTTACCAAGGTGTGGAACACTACGTCTTTTGTTGTCCGGTCCGGTACACTAAAACTAGTATGGGCAGACAAAACCAAAAAGTGATCTTATATGATCAGCAAAATTAACTATTAACTATTAATATATAATTGTTTTTCTTTTCCATGTCACAAATAGCCCATAACACCCGGTGTGTTGAACGCATACAATTTTATTTCAATTGCATATTTTCGAATGTTACCAACCCAAAGAGCCAAGTGTGACAATGTGCATTTAATGATAATAATTGTAATAAAATTCAGACATTACAACAGATGTGTAGGCGTCACATATGCAAACACGAACAAAGCTAGCTTTTGGAACGTGTTGTACGCTTCACCACAATTTGTGATTTTTCTGTTCCTGCCTTCGGTTTTCGTTCTAATTGTCTACGTGTTTTTGCGACATATATTGCAACAGATTGTCTTTGATTACTCGAAATGGCTTGCAATTTGGACATTTTGCAATACCCCCTTCCCGAGAACCAGTAATAACCTCAAAATGTCCTGACTTTTTGTCTGCTGCAAAGTGGAGTGTAATTGTTATGAGTGGTTAGAATTGTGGCACGTTTTTTTTTGTCGACATACATAGTTGCATTGCAGCTTTTACATAATTTATGTATTTAATTGACTTGCAACATTGTTGTGGTTTTTGCATCCGAGTCAAGAGCACTCGAAATATTACACATATACATACATGCACACTCAAAGAGACAAATTCTCTGATGATACTTATACATATTAATTAAAATATTTAATGCACAAACACATTTGTGTGTGTGTTCATCGGTCGCCAATTTTCTGATGTCATTAAAATACATTTTAATTTAATAAAGTAGTTAAAAAAAACATTTTTTAAAGTATGGATTACAATTGTAAATAAATATTTAAATAAGGATTAAAATGACAAAAAGAGAAACAAAAATATATATTAATCTTAATAAAACCAGAACATTATTAATTTCAGCCGTTATATGTACCAACCACCCTGCGCAACATGCATATATGTTTTTGTACCCTGAGCATTATGGCTAATGAGGGTATATACACTTTGATACGGTGAAAATGTGCCTCATCGAAATATTGGTTTTAGACCCCGATGTTTCTTTGGACCAAATCCGTTTCAGAAAATTTGGAGTCGATTTACACATGTACGTCTGTCTGTCTGGCTGGCTGGTGCGCACGATAACTCTCGAAGGGAATAATCAATTTGATCCAAACTTTGCACATCTAAATATTTCTTCCAAACTTAGTTTAAGCTCGAAGATGAGGAATAACGGCCCACTCCTTCTGGTACCTCCCTCAGAGGGTCAAAATTTTCAATATTTATAAATCCTCTATCAGGCTAAAATGGAAAGTCCGATTTGAACCAAACTTTGCACAACCTATTATCTTTACCAAGCCCAGATCAAATCCGAAGATGGGAACCTTTGGTCAACTCCCTCTGGTACCTCCCACACAAATGGTCAACATTTTCAATATATATAAATCCCTAGGGTGGGGGTATATATCAGTTGGCAACACCGACTGTCACTTTTTTACGTGTTTAAATTATAATCACAAGAACTATAGCGAACCTTTTCTGTGGTGAAGCATTTTAATCGCTGAGAATCCCGATAGTAGGGGAGAAATTTTTACCCTGAATTCGGCTTGGATTTTTAAAATATCTGAAATTGCCTAGTTAATTCTTTTAAAAACTCCTAAACAACTTGCGAGACATATAATCGAAATATCTAGAATTAATGGGTTATAGATAACAGAAAAAACGTGTGAAAAATACGATTGAAATGCTCAAAATATCTAATAATGGGCCTACCGTTATATGGTGCTATAATATAACGGATATCAATATTGATATTTATACCCTACACAACTATGTTGTCAGGGTATTATAGCTTTGTGCAGCCCCAAAAGTTTGTAACGCCGCGAAATATATCGTAGACCCCCCGATCGTCATATCTCGACTAGCTGAGTCGATCTAGAGGCCACAGTTATGGACCAATCTTCACGAAATTTTGCATGTAGGATGGTTTCTGGTCAATGAGGACCCTTACTAACCAAATACTAAATTTTTGTCGGTTTTTCTGGTCGCTCCACAGGCCGCAATAATGGCCCGAACATCGTGAAATTTTCATGGAGAAGGGGGTCGGGCCAAAGAATAAGCAAGCCTGTTTTGATAAAGATCGGTCAATATTTAGCGGGTCAAATGGACCCTGACTTTTGTGTGAAAAATTACAAAATTTGTATTCTATAGCGTATATATTTACCCCTAACGACATAGACCCGAATAGTTGATATTATATCCAAGAGGAGTGGTTGACCTTTAAATTAAGACCAATTATATTGTTGCATGTGCTCTGATGTGGGAGTTACACCTAAATATTTACAGGTATCTCCGTATTTGTATGTTATTTAGTAACCCATTATCAATCTAGAGAGCCGAACATAGCGCTGATCGCTTTGAAATGTTTCATGAGGTTCCACTTATGGTCAAGGACAACGCCTATAATTTTCGGTGATGATCAGATAATAATTTTGGAATTAAGTGGACCGAAAACTTAATTTTTTGTGTTATTTTCGAGTCGATCTACAACAACACAACCCACGGTGAAGGGAATCTGGACAATAACTGTACTGAATACTCGTAATATTCGGAAAATATGTCAGTGTGAGGAAGAGGTGCTGTTTACCTCTAATCGGGCAAGAGTGTGCAAATATCACGAAATATTGCCCAGGCTCGGAATACACATCCGTAGAAAATTTGAGTTCACTGCTCCGCTCACTGGTTTTGGTAGTGAGCTTTGACAGCCAATGAGAATACAAAATACCAAATTAAAGCGAATTCGTTTGAAAAATGTGTCCAAAATTTTCAAAATAGCGACTGGGTAAATAATAATAATTTTAAGTGCGGAGATGGGGCCATACCGTTACGATTACCCAAAATAACAAATTAGAGCAATTTTTATTAAAGAGCGTCTTAAAATCCCCATATTAGGGGTACCATATTATGGGGTTACCCTGAAACGTGGAACAATATTGATAATTTTTAGTAAATGTGCCTTACAACGAGAGTCCAAAATACAAAATTACAGCCAAGTTTGTCGGAAAACGTATCCAAAATACAGAATCCTAGGAGATAGGGGTTACCCTGAAACGCTATTTATAATTTTTTGATAAGATTAGAAAAACGTGTCGAAAACTCCCAAAATACCGAATATTGGGGGTACCGTTGGGATATACTAAAATATGCCAATATCTGTGCAAAATTTCCGAGCTCTACCTTAAATATTACGAACTCTATCGTATTTTCAATAGACGGACATGTGTAAACCCACATAGAATTTTATTCATATCATCTCCGGCGAATATTTCGAGGTGTTGCAAACGGAATGACAAATTTAATAGACACTCCACCTTATGCTGGCTCCTAAAAGTGTCAAAGCATTTCACATTTACACAATTTCAATGATCACGATAAAAAATAACACATATTTATACCTATTACCGAACGTTTCATTTTGAGTCTCGTAGAGTTCCATCGTGTAGAACACTTTGGTACGGTACCATAATGCTTTTTGATCAAACTCCGAATCTGTGCAAATTCGTTTCTGTGCAAACTCATTCATTCAGGTCTGACACTGATGGTAGATGAAAAAAAAGGTGTTACACTTTTACAAACAGCACCCAACATTAAGACTTCCTTTTTAAAACCTTCACCACACTGTGGCACAGGCTACTATGGCTTTGTGCATATGTTTGCAACTTACATTGATATTTTTGAAAATTTACATCGAATCACTTTCTGAAACTACTTATGCATGTCAATCCATGTTAAGTTCAAAACAAAGTGCAGGCCGCATTTATGATACGAATGAGCTTAGGTTTGGCGAAACGTATCGCAGTGCAATGCTTGTTCGATTGAGACAACCATTTTTTAAGCGAATCAAACTGAGGCTAATGTGTTTGTGTACTGTAAATACCCCAATACAACATTTTAAACCCTATTTGCGTTTTCTGTTATCAAATCGATTCAAAATGGATAGTTTTATAATAAATTAAACACGTGGGTAAATATCCGGTTATTTACCCAAATATTGGATAAAAACAATTTTACTGTCGAACCAATAGGCTGCCAACATTTGACATACATGTTATAAAAGTAAAGATCGGTTAATATTTAGGGGATGAAATGGACCAAATACTAATTTTTTGTGGTCGCTCCAGAGGCCGCAATTATGGCCCAAACATCGCGAATATTTACAGGGAGATGGGGATAGGGCCAAAGAATAAGAGTGCCTGTTTTGATAAAGATCGGTCAATATTTAGCGTGTCAAATGGACCCTGACTTTTGTGTGAAAAATGACAAAATTTGTATTCTAAAATTTGTATACTCCTGAAGGACATAGACCCAAAATGTTGATAGTATATCAAAGAGGAGTGGTTGACTTTTAAATCGATACCAAATACATTGTCGTATGTACCCGGATGTGGGATTTACATGACATAGACCCAAAATGTTGATAGTATATCAAAGAGGAGTGGTTGACTTTTAAATCGATACCAAATACATTGTCGTATGTACCCGGATGTGGGAGTTACACATAAATATTTACAGGTGGTTACGTATTCATATGTTATTTAGTAACCCATTACCGCACTAGAGGGCGGGCTGATCGCTTTGAAATTTTCCATGAGGATTCAGGTATGGTCAAGGACAGCGCCCATAATTTTCGGTGATGATCAGATACCGAAGTGGACCGAAAACTTATATTTTGTGTAATTTGGAGTCGATCTATAGGCCACAATTGATAGCCGAACTTCACAACACAAAGGGTGAAGGGAATCTATACAAGTAATTAGAAAGGCTGTACTGAATATTAGTAATATTTGTTGACCTCTAGTCCGTCATGAGGGTGCAAATATCACGAAATATTGCCCAACCTCAGAACATAAAACCCCAGAAAGTTAGACTTTCGTGGAAGTTGTGTAGGGTATCATATGGTCGGCCCCGTCCGACTATACTGCTCCGCTCACTGGTTTTTAAAATATGAAGTTTCAGCTTAAAAATTCCAGAACATCTTTTTGCCTTTTTGGTGCATTTTTGACTTATTAAAGAATTTGTAAAAAAAACTTCAGTCGCTGAAAATATTGGATTGATTGTTGACCAACCAAAACCAGGCTTTGGAAACTCAAACGATGGTAATTCGGCAAGGCGTTTTTTAAGAATGCTGAAATGTATCTGCAGATATTGCAAAAATTGGTTTACAATTGATAAAAAAATATGCACACAATATGAATAGTTGTTTCTAGTGGTATTGAGGTCAATATTGAAAAATTACAAATTTCGCTAAAGCCACTGAAAGGCTATTTGTTAAAAATTATCCATTGTATTATATGCCTCCTACTCTACATGAAGTATTTATTCACCATTGCCTATTGGTCAGCTAACTGAAGAATCTTAGGAAGCCAGAAATAAGGGTTTCAAAAGCTATAGGAAGCACTTTTCCGTAAATTCAGTCGGGAAAATACAATAGAAGACGTCTTTAATAGATTTCTTTTAAGTTCAGATCCATTTATTTCGAGGTAGAGGAAGAGTTGTAAAAAGAAAATGCAGGAAATGCCACAGACTGCATTGGAGTTACTTATTCTTACCCAAAATGAAAATTATAATGGCGACGAAGATGATGAAGATAATGAAGATAACAATTATTTTTACGAATTGTGTGATGAAGTAAATGATTATTATTAAGTAAATTAATTTGATAATGGTTGTGAACTAAATAATGATTATGAATTTAATAATACTTTTAAAATTAATGAAATTAATATTTCCTTCACATGAATATTTCTTGCATAAGTAGGGCCACACTTTTTACAAACAAAATTTCACATTTTTTCAAAAAATTCAAATATTTCTCTTTCTCAAGGAAAATTTTAAATCCCCTAAAATAGATGATAGTTGGCAAAAGGCTGATATTGTCTTGTTGAAAATTCTTTGTTCTTTTTATTTTATTTTTTTGCAAATGAGAAAATACTTAAATTACTCCTTGAAAATAAGTGTCGAAATAACTATCATTATATTCTGTTTATATCTAAATAATTCTGTGAATTCGTGAACTAATTTGGACATATTTTCGTTACCTTTGCGCTTAACAAATAATTGCTTTAAAACATAGGCGCCGCAATGCATATAATAATGATACCATTAATTGAATTATACGCACAGTTCCATGCGAATTATATCAACAACAGATATTAAACATCATTCCCAGCTCTATTAAAGTGATTGAGTGCAAAATGATTTCATATTAGAGTGGGTAGATTCTGTTTATGCAACACAACGATTGAATTTGTTAGTGTCGAAGCCTACATCGTACTACAGTACAATGTATTATGTTTTTGCGAACACGTTTCTATTATTATTAAAAATGAAATCAGTCATAGTTGCCGTTGTTGTCCAAATACCGTCAAAATGACGAACATTTGGCCGGTCATTGTATGATGATTATACCAAAAAGTGAACCGATATTTACCATTTGGAACCCATTTTAAAATATATAATTCGTAGTTGTAATTGCATCCATCACCTCCTTATGGGTCTGCTTGTTGTACTCTTCAACACACTGTGGTACAGGCTTTTATGTCTTTGTGCATATGTTTGTAACAGACAAACGAGATGTTTCCGGATAGCCCCCATATAATGACAAAACCCATTATTCGGTTTGGGGCATGTTTTTCAACTAAATTCGCTCTCATTTGATTTTCAGTTTCTCACGGGCTGTCAAATCTTCCTATTAAATATGCTCAGTACTGATTCATATAACAGTACATTCCAAATTTCGGTATTTTGGTGAGCTTGGACACGTGCTCCAAACAAATTAACTGTAAATTTGTATTGTAGATTTTTAGTGGGTAGAAAAGACTTTAGGCTCTAAAGGTATTATGTCTAGTCTACCGAAGGGATGTTGTAAACTTACAACAAGTTATTTTGTCAGTATCAGTATTATGCTTGATTTGTATATACCAAGAGTGATAAAGGATATCATATAGTCGAACCTTTCCGATTTTACTACAAAATTATTTAGGTCCTGCATCGTAAATTTTTTCATATTTGTTTTAGTCAGTAGTCAGTTTTGGTCCACGGAGACTAGGCCCTAAAGGTGGGTGATCAAACTATCCCCCCATTAGATTAAACTAATTATAATAGATTAGTATGATCATCAATCTTCCCTCTATCCGCCACCGAAGAATGCGCCCGGTACGTTTATTAGGTGTTGAGATATGATGTATTTTTAGGGACGCGTCTGTGAAATGAAGAACCTACTTACTTACTTAGCTGGCTTATGACAGAACGGTTGTTCCATAAGCCGAGCTTAAAAAAGATTTCCAAGAGCGTCAGTCTTGTGCGCATCCCATCCAATTTAAAATATCAATTTCCCAGATATTGTCTTCTACTTGAATGAACCATCACTTGGCTCAATTTTTTATGCCTTTTGAGCTGGGGCATCTTCACACATTCTCACAAAATGGCCTTACCAACGTAGTCTCTGCAGCTCAATACGTCTGACTACATCTATGTCGACGCAGATCGGCTCATAGATCTTCCGCAAGTACCCATGCTTCAGATCCGTACAACAACACGGGTAATATCAGAGTCTTGTAGAGTGTGGCATTGGTTTGACGAAAGGTGGCCTTGCTTTTGAGTTGCTTACTCAGACCTTAGCAGTATCATTTGGCCAACATTATTTTTCATAGTGCCATTTCCGTTCACATCTCGTATGATCTTTTCCAACAGGATATTAAACAGGTCACATGACAAACTGTCACCTTGTCTGAATCCTCGCTCGGTATTGAAGGGCTCTGAGAGGTACTTTCCGACTTCAACTGCTGACCCTGTTGCAGTTAATGTTATCCTGCATAGCCGTATTAATTTTGCAGGAATGTCAAACGCAAACACGGGTTTAAACACCTCTCAACGGATAGGGCTGCTGTCGAATGCGGCTTTATAATCGACGAATAGGTTGAATGTGTCGATGTGTTTTTCGTGGGTCTTTTCCAGGATTTTCCAGTCATTGACTATTGACTTTAGTTTTTCACACAGAGACTTATTCCTCTATAGTTGGCACATATCGTCTTAACCTTCTAATTATACCCTACACAACTATGTTGTCAGGGTATTATAGCTTTATAGCTTATTATTGGTCCTAGACCCACCTTTAAGTATACCGATCGTATTATCTCGACTAGCTTAGTCGATCTAGACATGTGTTTCCGTCCGTCCGTGAAATGGGCCAAATACTTAATTTTTGTCTGTCTTTCTGGTCGCTTCAGATGCCGCAATTATGGCCCAAACATCTCGAAGGAGAAGGGGATTGGGCCAAAGAATAAGCATGCCTGTTTTGGTAAAGATCGGCCAATATTTAGCGGGTCAAATGGACCTTGACTTTTGTGTGAAAGATGACAAAATTTGTGTTCTATAGCGAAGATATTTACTCCTAAAGCACATAGAGTCGAAATGTTAATAGTATATCCAAGAGGAGTGGTTGGCTTTTAAATTGATACCAATTATATTGTCGTATGTACTCGGTTGTGGGATAAATATTTTCAGGTGCTTACTTATTCATATATCTATATATATAAAAGAGTTGCGTTATAAGTGACTGACTGATCATCAACGCCCAGACGAAACGGCTAAAGCTAGAAACTTGAAATTTGGCATGTAGGTGGGGTTTAGTGAGTAGGCGTGTGATAAGACGGGATTTTTGGAAATTCGTACTAAAAGGTACTAAAAAGTACTAAAAACTGTATTACGCGGGAACGGTTAGATGTAGAACTTTGAAATTTGGCACGTATGGACTTGAATGTGTGAAAAAATTTTGGAATTTAGTACTTAGATGTACTAAAAAGTACTAAATATTGTATTTGAATGGAAGTGGTGAAGATTCATATCTGAAACTTGGTATGGAGCTTAAGCTATTACAAAGAGAATACTGTGCAAAAATATTTTTTGGAAATTAGTACTAAAAGGTACTAAAAAGTACTAAAACAGTATTACTCCGGAACGGTTGGAAGTAGAACTTTGAAATTTGGTATGCAGCTTTGTCAGTGATAAGCAAATCAGAATTTGTGAACAAGTTATGGAAATTAGTACTAAAGGTACTAAAATGTACTAAATATTATACTACGATGGAAAAGGTAGGTATAGATATCTAAAATTTGGTATATAGCTTAAGCCATTAAAAATAAAATGATGTGCAAAAATATTTTTTGGAAATTAGAACAAATATGGTACTAAATAGTACTAAAAACTTATTACGCCGGAACGGTTGGAACTACAACTCTGAAATTTGGTATGCAGCTTTGTCATTGATAAACAAATCAGAATGTGCGAACAAATTTTGGAAATTAGTACTAAATTTACTAAACAGTACTAAATATTATACTACAGTGAAACAGATAGGCATAGATATCTGAAATTTGGTATGTAACTTAAGCTATTACAAGTAGAATGATAGGCAAACATTTTTTGTTTTTTAAATGAGTTCTAGAATATATTAAAAAAGTTCTGAAATTTCACATATAGCTTTAACTACTACAAATAGAATGCTATGCATATATTTTTTTTAATTTAGCACAAAAGTTGCGTTAAAAAGTACTAAATAATTAAATGCAATGGATCTGGGAGAAATAGAAATCTGAAATTTTGTCTATTGCAAATTAATGCTAAGCATAACTTTTTGCAATTAGTACTAATTACTATAGTATAATGGAACCGGTAGGAATAGAAATCTGAAACGCAGTACATAGATTTAATTATTACAAATGCTATGCTATATATTAATATATTTTTGAAATTTGTACTAAAATGGTACAAAATATTAAAATGGAAAAGTCATAGATTGAGATCTAGTTTAACTATTACAAATAGAGCGATATGCACAAAATAGTACTAAATATTATATCATAGTGAATGGTAAAAATATAAATGTAAATTTAGAGTACAAAAATGTCCAACTATTAGCACAAATAACAGGCTTGGTTTATTGAAAATTCGTACCAAATAGCACCAAAAATACACACATTGTATACGGCGGTACAGCTGGATATAAAAAAATGCTTTTGGCAACTTTGTTTCACATTTGTACTTAAAGTACTAAATATTGTGTACGACAGAACAAGTAGAGGTAGAGTCCTGAAATTTTGTATATTTTGTTTATACAAATTAAAATAGTTTTTTTTTTTAATTTTTAGTAAAAAGTACTAAATAGAAAAGGTTAGAGAAAGATATCCGAATTTTAGTATTACTTTTTGACTATGGCAAATAAAATGTTTTATCGAAATATTTTTCAAATATTTTTAATAAAAATTACTAACGGTTATATGAAATATAGTTTCGAATCCCACATGAATCTATACTACAGCGAATGATAATATGAATTTTGGTTAAAATTTCCAATGTAGTGAAAAACGGTCAAGACTTCAAATACAAATAAGTGAAACTATGCAAACAAGCCGCTGAACATAACAAGTACTAAAGTGTAGGCACTTTTAAATGCTAAAGTTTCAAAATTTTCTAAAATAACAGTACTGATATTTCCAATGATGTTTCCAACCACACTGGAAATATATTATACAGCATCGACCTTTTGAAGCCCATTATTCATGGCTGGATCATTATTATGATCCAGCCATGAATCAATTCCATTGAGTATTTTGTAATACGTAACGCACCAGAAATACTAAATTTCTGCAATTTTAATAGAAATCTTCACTATAAAGGCAGGTCTCTGCATAAAAAATGATGCGCTGTGCAAGATTGTAATTCTATAGTACTATAAGGGTACTACTATAAGTACTAAAACGAACTAGATATTTTACCATTAGTATTAAATTACCGAAAGGAACAAAAAAGTTAACACAGTATTATAGAAATTTTTACATTAGTCCATCGGGAGGATCGAGAAAATAGTAAACTTACAGAAAATATACAATAAGTAAGTTGTACATGATTGAGTAGGATAGAAGCATTACTGTGCGAAAGAAATACGGAGTGAGAAATGAGATTAAAACAAACATATTAAGATATAAACCCTATAATTAAAATGTTTCAAAATTTATACTTAATCCAAAAGTATATTGTGTATCTAAATTAATGTTAATTTATTTAACTATAAAAAGTTTCGCTAACAACGTAGCGGGCCTATGCTAGTCTATAATAAAACACAAGCTTAAATATCCTATATCTATGCAAATAAGAGAGGAATTTGGCACAAATCCCACAAAACAAGGTGACTTGATGCATATTTAATTGTAATGGGGTAAGATGTATACAAAACATCCCAAAACTAGGGACACATACATGAGTTAATACAATTTTTATAGACAGATCTACACATTAAATGACAGGTATGACAATTTTTTAAAAGTACATTCTTGACAAGTAATTTTACGACCTTATTTCGAATTGAAGATAGACGTCTTCATTTATACGGTAATTATCAACATTAAATTTCATTTGATTACATTTTTACCAAAAGAAAAATACAACCTGACGCCATTGGTCATCCATAAAAAATAGAAAATGAAATAATAGCTATAAAAATTATTTGTGTTGATTTGTTTTACAACTGTTAAATTGACTTTAATTTCCCCCCGTATTGGTGCCGTGAGACACTGAAGTGATTAACACACTAAAACGCACGCACACACTCACCCACTTTGTTGTTTGTTTTGATTTGTGGTGGAGCATTTCTTATGTCTATGATTTGATAGCTGGGCCTAGGCGATGACTCCTCTGTCTGGATTTTTGGTTTCTTTCCTGTGGATTTATTGTTTTATAACCGAAAACTAACAAGCGATTTGTCGTTAAAATAGCAACAGGGTAGACGACAGACATACATCATTCCACCTCATCCACCTATCAGACACACAAGAGATTAATGAAATGATTTTATTGCCATGTTACTTTTCTCGGTGTTGTTGTTGGTTTTTTACGCGTCTTAGCTATCATAAAAAGTGGGATTTGTAGACATATTGGTTGATTGAGTTGGAAATGTGGAATTCTGATTTGGTCAAGAGAGAAAAAAATAAGATGGTAATGGTTTCTGGATCTATGCCTAATGATTTTATGTTCTAGCACCTAATTGGAAATATATATATTTTTTTTTTTTTGGAGGAAATTTATGGAATTTTTTTAATTAGATGTTAGTTACCATATTAATGGATGTGGAATTATCGGTATTTACGATATACTCATATTAAAAAAAAAACAAGATCTCAGGGACAATTTTTTGAAATTGACACATTAGAAGTTGAAAGGTTGTATAAAAAAGAAATACACATTACAGTAAATACATCACCTCAACTATATTCAAATACTTCAAACAGAATAATTAAACAAAGGAAAAATACTTCCTTTGAAAATGCACACAAAGAAAACCCCTGAGAAAAGACAAAAGGAAAAACAACATTCATTAAGATAGTTTTTCGAGATAACAAAATAACCAACCAACAACAACAAAGAAAATTAAAAATATAAAGTTGTTGATATTATTGTAACAGAAATGCCGTGAATGTTCTCATTTAATTTCAAATCTATTGTTTCCCTTTGGAAGGGATCAACACCGAAAATTAGGATGAAATGTTGTAGACTAAAATTGAAATTATAATTATGAGGAGAAAAGTAGAGCTACCGGACGCGAAACAATTTTCACATCTGCACTGATAAAAATGAACATTCGTTGCATTGCACGCACACACGCTCTCACATGCGCTTGCAGCACATGCAACAATTTTTACAATAATTTAATAGAGGGTGGTGGTGTACAGTGGTTGCATGCAAGAAAAACAATTGATATTGAATAGAAAACAATTAAAATTCTAGTAAAGTTCGGCTGGGCGAACTTTTTAATACCTCTCACCATAAAGTTTACTTTGAAAAAACATAAAATCTCTCTCGGGACATTTATGTGGGTGCTATGCTATGGAAGAATTCTGCCAGAAGAAAATGACAAATCAAATTAAACCAAGCTGGAAAATTGGACTAGGACCTTGAAAAAGCTGATATTGACGCGTTTCGTGTGATGAATGTTTTTAAAATGTTTAAAACACCAAAAATTGTGGTACCGATGTATGAGCTAGGAAGATTTGACACTCAATGAAAATATCAAATTAGATTTAAAGAGCTGCCCAAAATTCCCAATAATGGGAGGTGCAGTTGTATGAGATCTAGCCAATATTGAGTAGCATTAATAGGGAAATTTTCTACCTAAAGAGATTCCAAAATATAAAGTGCCCAAACTCTATAAAATACCCATATTTTGGAGGTACTATTATATGATGGCTACCCCAAAAAGTTGGCCGTTATATGTGGCTTATATGAAAACGTGGATCGATGCAACCCATTACTATATTAATTTTGTAGGTGTAATATAAATGTTTCTGCAAAATTTTACAATATATTAAACATTGCTAGTTTTATCGTGATTTCAACAGACGGTCAGACTGAATTATGGATGCTGTTAAATCGACATAGAATTCGTTTCTGATCAAAAATATATGTATACTTTATAGGGTCTTCGGTGAGTAGTTCGAGGTTTTTGTATGCTAAACGACAGGTTTAATATGGAGTGAAATACGTACTTCACTCCAGGTTGGCCGGGATTCAGAGTTCTGAATCAAGTAGAAAGATGATGCGTTTCGGTCTGTTAAATTTTTCCAACAACTGAGCGTTCACATTATTCGAATTTAGAACTACTAATAGTTTCTGAATGTGAAAACAGCTGTTAATTTAAAAAAAAAATTGTTTAAAAAATCCAAGCCCAAGAAAAATATCTATTTAAAACATCCACGCCTACTGGGCTGTTTACTTTTAAAAAGAACCCATTTAAAAAATCTACTCCTACTGGGCTGTTTATTTTTTAAAAGTATCCAGGCCTTTGGAGCTAGTAATTAAAAAAAATAATCTAGTTAAAAAGGCACGCCTATGACGCTGTCATTTTTTTCAAAAAATCTATTTAAACCAGTAAGGAAAGTAGTAAAGTCGGACTGGGCCGACTATGTGATACCCTTCACCACTGTGGGTATATTGTATATATGTATCCTTACAATTGCATGTCAATTTTTCCTCGAAGAAACATACTCATGACTTTCTGCAACCTATGAAAAATTTAATTTCATTCGGGCAGATTTAGAGTCGTCTGCGTACCAAGGGATAAATTTATGGAAAACAATTTATAGCAAAATTGATACACGCTATTCTGTGCGGTGCGCACTGTTAAAAACTTAATTTCAATCGGACGCCCGTTCGAAATACATATAAAACGCAATGTCGTCATTCAAGTCCCAATTTGATAGGTTGTGCATAATTTCGTGTTAATTGCACACAGATTAGGAGTTTGGTGCATCATATATGTAAAATCGGACAAAAATATATATGGGAGCTATATCGAAATCTGAACCGATTTTCCCGAAATTTACACACATCATTCAATGCTTTCTTCAGTACGCTATGTCAAATTTCGTGCAAATCGAAGGATATAAAGGGGCTTTGGAGCACTATTTACCTAAAATCGGACGAAAGTATATAGCACATATCGATTTAGTACGCTATTCTAAAATTCGTACAAATCGAAAGATATATAGAGACTTCTGTGTACCATTTACATTAAATCGGACGAAAATATATGTGATAGCTATATATAAATCTGAACCGATTTTCATGAAACTTCGAAAACATCATTCAAGACTCAACTCAGTACGCTATGCCAAATGTCCTGCAAATCGAAAGATATATAGGAGCTTTACATTAAATCGGGCGAAAATATATATGGAAGCTATATCTACATCTGAACCGATTTTCACGAAACCCAAGACACATTATTCTAGACCTAAATCAGTACGATGTGCCAAATTTCATGCAAATCGAAAGACATGTGGGGACTTTGGTGCACCATTTACATTAAATCGGACGAAAAAATATATGGGAGCTATATCTAAATCTGAACCGATTTTCTCCAATTTCAATAGGGTTCGTCCTTGGGCCAAATAAGTTATCTGTGCTAAATTTCATCCAAATCGGATCATAAATGCGACCTGTACTTTGTTAACAAAAATACATGGACGGACGGACATACGTAAATGGACTCAAAAAGTGATTCTATGTATATTCTCAAAATGAACCATGGGTCTATCTCGATTCCTTATGCCTGTTACAAACATATGCACAAAACATAATACCCTGTACCACATTGTGGTAAGGGTATAAAAATCACGCCTTTGGACCAATAATAAAAAAATTTTGAAAAAAAAAAATTAAAATTTCCGTGGTTCCCTTTTTCATGTGCCTTTGTTCTCAACAGGTATAGTCAGATTATCTCATATATTGCAGTACAGTCAATTGTAGGAAATTTGCAAATTTTCCAACCCAATTTGAACCCTATGGATTCTGGTTTCCATGTCAAATTTGGTTTAACATATCGTGGCTAAATTCACTATAAACAGTAAAAAAAATCCTCAATAAATTGATTATCCGGAGTTAAAATTGAGTTACTTTTGCCGACTCTAGCTAAATTAGCCGACTCCACAGTTTTGTTCAACTGAATTCCCATATTATATAAACTCCCTATTATCTTCATTTGCTAAGTTAAATCCGAATTTTCCAACCAAATTGCTTATAATATTACATAGCGATTTCCTTATTAACAGAACACCTTTTAGATAGCTTTCTATATTTATATTTTGAAAGCCCTAGCTAAATTTTAAAAATTTAGTACAACTGATTTAAAGCGAAATGCTTCTTCGGAATGGTCCACATTTTGTACTTCCCACTAATTTTACATGGATTGAATTTTCCCCAATGAATTGGTATCATCCGGTATTTTTGACCTTTACCATAAATGTTGGATATAAACCGAATTCTGCAACCCTGTCATATTATGGTTCGATCATCACGATTTTTAAAGTATTTAGGAATATGATATACGACACATTATCCTTAAGTAAAAAAGCCTTAAGGCCCGTGTTCTAAAGAGTAACCTTACTCTTCAACACACCTTTTAAAAAACTTAGTAATGAGTAGATAACATGACTTTTAATAATTTATAGTTTTCATCTTCAAAGGTTTAACGACGCTATGTAAAAGTTCCGAAAAATATATGCTCAAAATTTTTATACCGATTATAGTGACAAATTTCGAAGGTATTCTGAACTATATGTTGACTTTATGTCATTTCATAAATTTCTAAAGCTTCGAAAATAAATATTAATAAATATTATATGAATAATGAAGAATGTTTAGGGATTCTAACAAGCGAATGTAATATCTCCATTCCGAATTTTTAGAATATGTCTTTCAGGTCTAAATGAACTAAATTCATCTCCACATTCCAAATTCTAAAGGATCATGAGTGAAAGTGGTTCTTTCCTATGGAGGTCATCGCATAAGATAAGAAAAATATTTCCAAAGGGTTAAAGGTCAATTAACAAAAATTTTAGAATGTTTCCTGCAATTTGTGCAATTTATCAGAAACGTTCGCACTGGGGAGGAACCGCAAATGAATTCTCAATTTTTTTTTTGCAAAAATCAAGTAATGAAAGCCTGAGAGGGTCGGGACGATGATTTAAAACCTACAGAACTGCCCAAATACCTTAACTTTGTGTGGAGCTAAATCCCGAGTTGGAAAAAAATTATATAATTGACCCATACATAATTGAACCTGTACACAAATTTGAATCGACCAGTTCAAAGGTCCTCTTTTTTACTCTGACAACTCTAGTCCCTATGTTCGCCATATCATATATTGAAATGTTCGCCATATCATATGTTTTGTTTGCGTCTATTTCAATTTTTAGTCGATATTTAACATAAGAGTCCAATGAAAATTCGATTTACTCCGAAGTTTTGCTCAATTTATAATAATATTGCTAATTCAAATTCCTTAAGGATTCCTGAGAAAATTTTCAAAATGACATGCTAAAACTCAGAAATCTGACTTTGTGGCCAATGCTATCATATTTTTCGACCAGTCATAAAGTCACCTTAGTGGTCACTTACTTAAAATGTCATTATAGAATTTATGGATGCAGACGAAGACATCATCAAGGTGTAATGAAAATACTTTACCTTCCAATAGACTCATTAAAGTCACCAGCTAATTACAAAAGTCATATCCTAATTTGTCTTCTCGGAAACACTGTTCAACCTATGTCACAAAAAGGAGAGAAATTACTCATTTCAAAATGGTCGTAAATTGAAAATTGACTTCTTGTCGTCAACGTGTACACACACATCATTATCATCACCAGGAGTAGCAGAGCACCCCGGTACGACACCATTGCAATGACTACAGGGATGTACAGCACCCGATCAACCAACCAACCGCATAGGCAGAATAGAAGAACAACGACTTCGGACATAATGAACTGGAATTGTACAATGCTAGACCATTTTTTTGTAAACAAAAAGGACATGCTGCACACGTTAGCCTGTACTTGCTGGTAGGGAAGATCTAAACTGACGCTAAACATTAAATTTGCCACCATCAGGTAGTCGTTTGGTCTTCCTTCTTACATCACACACCATTTCTATCTGGGGTGACGGTGATGTGATGATGAAATACCCCGAAATTTAATTTAAGAGTCAAAACTATGTTAATGTCTGTCCTCCTGCCCTGTCCCTTTTTCGGTATGTATGTCTGTCTGTCTTTCCGTCCGTCCATGGGGCGAGAACAAAAGGCAAAAGTGTAAAATTCTACGAATTTCATTACCAAACAAAAGAACATTCAGAACAAAAACAACAACAACAATAGCTCGACGATCACCACCAAAAAAGGATCTTCTTACTCGGCTGGCTTACTAGTTCGTTTTACAACAAAACAAAAACAACAAAAATTGTGAAAGATGATCCTTTTTTCCAGGCTCTACAAACACCCAAAGCTAATGTTCTTGTTTTCCCTGGCCTGTAGTCAAAGTCACTAAGCCTAAGGACTAGACGAGGCAAGGCAAATGAAACGGAAGAGAAGAAAAGCCGCCGTTTTCTTTGGCACGAAAAGAGGGCGCTACTAAAATTTAACAAAACAAGCAGCGTGGTTAATAGAATTACGCGTTTGAACAATTGTTTTTACTCAATCGGCCAGCGTTTTCACTTTCATTCCAGCGATGCGCGAATGGTGGTGGTGCTGCTGCTGCACAGCTCCCTGACAGGCTTAACAAAAACATCTTTACATAGGGGGTCGTCGTTCAGAACAATAGAAGACTTCTTCTTCTTGCTGCTAATGCAGCACCGCATAAGTCGAGGTAATTCAACACCTTGTTTCCCAAAAAAGAAAACACACATGTACTCCAAAGTACTCCAAAGTACAGCTCATCTACCATAGCATTGTTCATACGCACATACTTACATCTGTTCTCATATGCATATGAAATATGGAAAGCTGGCAATGTTATTGTTTTTCTTCATTGTTCCATAGATGCGTTTTCCTCACCGTTGTTTTTGTTGTTGTGAAAATGAAGGCTGTTACTATTTTTAGTTCACTTGAAGCATCAGGCACACACTTATGTTTTTTCGAGAATGCATCACAAGGACCTTTTGCAGTGCTCATAAGTCATTTGGTAACCCCAAATTCATCATCGTCATCATGCACCAGTGAAGAAGCCAGCTAGCGAACAAACGATCGTCTAACTAAGTGGTGGTATGTACAACGTATGTGTTGTATTATTATTGCTATGTACGTTTGAATGTTTGTACTTAACGTAAATCGATTCGTTTTGGTGGGATATTTTTAATATTTTTTTTTTCAGAAATATTACAACACAGATTTAATCTTATTTATGTTATTTTAAATGGTGCTGTTATTCTATAAGTGTTCATCGGGGTGGGAGGGTAGAATTTCAAGTGCCAAATATTCATACCATTACCACCACTGGTTATGTTTACTACAACGTTGTAGGAGTTTTCTGTATTTTTTTCTTTTGTTGGTTTTTGAAATGTGCCAAGTCAATATTTGAAAGAAAACGATTTATGCTAGCTGGAATTCTTTTGCAATATGAAGAGAAAGAAAATCAGGAATATTGAGAAAATGCAAAGAAAAAGTGAATAAATCTATCCAAAGAAACTAGATTCTTGAAAATCTGAATTAGGTCAGGAAGATATTGGAAAAAATTGAAACCAATATAGATCGGCGATTAAATAAATGTGGAATATTTTGAATTGATTACTAGGGTTGACCAAAAAAATTGAGGGATTTGAAATACAAATTAAACGATTCATAGAATATTTTGCTCGACCTAATCGAACTTCATATAACCTCCAACGCCAGGAACCAAAAAAAAACAAAAATATATAAAATGTTTGACCGGAAGTTCTACACTATTAGCCGATTAGCATATGTGTAGTCCATATTTAATTTCACGTCTTGGATTTCATATATTTTTGACTAGGTCTAAGAAGTTAATCCGCAGTTTTCATATAGGATAAAGAGTTTGTAACACCGCGAAATATTGTTCCTAGAACTACCTTTTAGTCCGTCTGCCATGGACCAATCGTCACGGAATTTTGCATGTAGGACTGGTTCTGGGCAAACAAGACCCATCGCCAATTATAGTTATGTATCTACTTGGATGTGTAATGTTATACGTAAAAATTTACCGGCGCCTACGTATTCTGATATTTTTTAGTTACCCATTACTAAACTAGAGGCCGTATATATAGCTGATTGCTATGGAATTTTACATGAAGTTCCGGTTGAAATAGACTGAAAATTTTATAATTTTTTCAGGTTTTCTAGTCCATCTGGAGGACATAATTACATACCTAACATGACAAATTGTACATGAGGAAGGCGACCTGGCCTACCATTGAGAATGGCTTTTTAAATAATGATCGGTCAATATTTTGAGGTTCAAAAGAGCCAAGACATTTGTGTGTGTAAAATAATAAAATTTAATCTTGTGATTTAAATGTTCAGTGTAGAAAAATGATCTGTTGATATCGTTTACATGATCGTTTCGCAGAAAGTTAGATTTTAGTGATAGTTGTGTAGGGTCGGCCCATTCGATTATACTGACCCGCTCACTGATTGAAAATGTGGAACATTTTGTAGACGCGTACAAAATATAGGTGACTCATAATCCCTATTTTCGAGCTTAAGTTCAAATTAAATGGAGTTAAATGCATCGTTATGCTTAAATTTCGGACTTAAGGTACTTTTTTATACCCTTCACCACACTGTGGTACAGGGTATTTTGTCTATGTGCATATGTTTGTAACAAGTAAAAGGAAACGAGATTGACCTTTTGAGAAAATGCATAAAACCACATTTTGAGTCGATTTATGCATGTCCGTCCGTCTGTCTGTCCGTCCGATTTCTTGTAAATGGTGCACCAAAATTTCAAGGTTTTACCGATTGAGGCAACATTTTGCATATCGTATTAAGTCCAAGAAAAAGTGTGTGGAATTTCAATGAATTCGTACCAGATGTAGTTATAGTACCAATATATATTTTCGTCCGGTTTTATGATAATGGTGCACTAAACTTCCAAAGTTTGTCAGATTGAGACGAAATATCGTATGGGGTGTTCATGTGACTTTTGTTCATAACTATTCGGATTTAGATACAGTTTCCATACATAATTTCTACCGATGTCGTCTAAATATTAATATATTGTTAAGTTTCGTTCAATTCGATACAGATTTAGATGTAGCTTCTATATATTTTCGTCCGACTTCATGCAATTGTGCCTTAAATACTCAAGGTTTGTTTGAATCAGACAACATCTTTGACTGCACGCTTTGCTGTAAAATTTGTTTCAAATCGGTACCGATATGAAACTCTCATACAAAGTTATAGTCGATTGCGGTTACAAACTTTTGGGCCACTTTTGGGCACAATTGACATAAAATTTTAGAGCATCGATGAATAGTTAAAAAGGCCACACAATATTATAGTACCAAGATAACAAAGATATTTGGGTATTCAAATATTTCAATACCGATGTCTAGACTTCGTCATGGGTTCGAAATCGCTTATCCTAAATTAATTCGACCATGCAGATTTGAACAGTTCTTTCAATATATATCTCATCAACTATGTCTAAAATTGGACCTATGTTGAACTTTTATTGCGAGAAGGACTTCTAGTCATTCAAGTCCCAGAACATGCATTTTAGTGTCTAGGAAAATAAATGCGAGACTCTTAATCTTCCAATGGGTATCTGTGGCGCCGGTAGAAGTTATGGATTTTCAAAAGCAATGAGCGGAACAGTGTTGTCGAACGGGACCGATCATGTCATTGTACTTTGATTTGATGCGCAGCTAACTCCCGTGTCTGGGCAAAATTTGACGAAATATACACCCACTGGCCTTCTGAACGTTTTTCCATACCCACTTACATCACTATATTATTTATATGAATTTAAATGTCAACCACTACGTTTGAATATACTAGTAACTTTTCGGAGCTATCTCTTCACGCAATTTTGATGTCGCTGTTGAAGCCTCTTGAGCGACCGGTAAAAAAATAATAAAGTTTTTGGTTCATTCCATCCTCTAAATATACTATTACAGGACATTACAAAAAACTATAAATGTCTAAGATCAAAATCGGAACTACATGCAAAATATACTTCGATTACAAATTAAATTTGATAACGAACGGACACAAATATTTTGATCGATTTAGCTAGCCGAAATATGACAATCGGTACACAATTTTGGCGGCACAAACTTTTGAGCCACATAAAATTATAAACATGCTCATGAAACCAATGTACCCAGTTTAGTAAAGCACACATTAGTTTGTTCGATGAAATGAATACTGATAGCCGAACCTTCACCACAGTCCTGCCCTGACGAAACATTATATATTAGAAATGAAGGTTAAGGAGAAATTCTAGTCATATCACTACATCGGGTTGATTGCTAGTTTCAGACCTAGAAAAAGCTTAATAAAGAATGTAAGATCGAGTCCCTCCTCTAAATGCCATGGGCATAGTGAAAGGCTAGGTTTAGAATCCGGAATCAGGTTGAATGCTATAAAATATAACTGTAAATTCGGACCAAGCATCCAAAAATACCCCTGAAGATTTGAATATGTTTTATGTTTTACAAAAACATTGACTTAAATCCCATTTTTCAGAGTTTTAATAGGGTATAAAATATTCAAACCAGAATATTGTTAATATAGGTTGTTATTTTGAAGCCATCTCATCCATTTCCCAACGAAATTTCTATAATTTTAATTTTCGGGATATCAGACATTTACTATTTCAATTGTTTGGTCCTGTCGCAACTAACAGAACATTTGGACATTTCAATTTATGCCGAAAATTATTTTCATATAGTTGATCGTTGTAATCGTAGTTAATTTTTCTACGTATTTTTACCTTTATCGAGGTCAAGAAAAAACTGAATAAAAATGCATAGAAGTATTTAACCAAAGAAGATTTTATATCTGAAGTTCCACTCCAAGCATCCTTTCATAAAATCTGCTAAGTATATATTTTTTTAATTAAACATATAATCACATTATTTAAACCCCGCCAAATGATACTCCCTAAGAATAAATTAAATAATAACTTTTATTTTAATTGTCAATAAAATTAAAAACCGACTTAACTATCACTTTTAATGACATACGACCATAAATGGCTAAATCCCTCGCTATATCCATTAAGAAAAAGTAATGACTTTTTTGAGAATTTCCTAGTTTCGTATTAAAAAATATATTTGAAATTTTAGTAAAATATATATATAAAACAAACCGCAAGCCTATAGATTAAATCGACAATAAACAAAACATTAAATGAGAATTACTAAATTTCTAACAAAAAGGCTGGCCTGGCCGCCCAGACTATCAACAATACGGCCGATTGTCTGCTTGTTACATTGCGCATGCGTCATCATCTTTACAATTGACCCACAGTTGAGAAATACAATTTTATAGTCGCCATAGTCATTGTCGTCTTCGTTGTCGTCGTCATAAAGGTGTATAAAAACGATTATAAAAGAATGCAAACTGTGACGAGATTTAATGTTTCACAGTTAATGAGATTTTGTGAAGTTGTATTTTTTCTCTTCTTGTATTTTTTTGTGTCTTTTTATATTTCTTATTTAATAATTTTTTTTATTTTCTTGTTATTCACATATCTACATATGATCATGTAAGTGTTGGTTGGACCTCACTTCTGTTCAAATAATAAATTTTTGCTTAATATTATATAGTCTTTTTTGCAGTTCCTTGCGATTTCTAAAGAATTTTATTATTTTTGATTTTTTGCAATGAAAGAAGCAAAAAAATCATATCTGAGCTTTATAGCAAAAAAAAAAAAAAAATAAAAGTGAGAAGCAAACAGAAAAAATCGCCTGTGGCCCAAGCTGTGTGGTTTATGTGGGCATCATGGTCAAGAGACACAATCACTGCAGTTTTTGTGTGTGACTTCCTTTTACTCATGCTGAGCTTTTTGTTTGGCAATGGTGATATGACGACACTGGTGGTGGTGGACAACATATCTGAACTACTTGTATGGTCTTAATAGTTCGTTATAAAAGTAATAAAAAAGGATTTTACAGCATTCATGGAAATTCGAGGCACAAATGCATACACACAGAATGGATGATGTAGGGTTTTAAAGGTACTTAAGATGCCCTACATTATGAGATCTATGATATTTTGAGTTAAACATATGGCATTGAAGTAGTGCTCAGCAATATGGAATTACTTTTGATGGTCTATTCTTAATAATATGGATCTGATTTATTAGCTGAAGATGCCTATCTCGCTTTTCTACACTATTTCCTTTCTTAAGTAATAAGTACGTATTGATTACCAAGTATTGTCGGATGAATGGTGAAATATTGGAACTAAATACAGAGTCAAAAATTTGGCATTCCATTAGTAATGCCCGAAAGAAAGGGTCCGACGTTATACTCTTAATCTGACGTGTGCTAACACTAGCCTAGAAACAGCATATGGCCGTTGCCCTGGCCATGACATTAAAATCCTGCTAGGAGATTTTAATGCAAAAATAAGAAAACCAACCCCCCAAAGTTGACGACCCCCGCAAACGTATAAAGGACCACGATCTGCTAATCTGCACTTGGAATGTGCACACCTTGTACAGAACAGGCACAGTTTTCGCTTTGGCGGATGTACTCAAGAAGTACAAAGCCGATATTATTGCCTTACAGGAAATGCGATGAAAAGGGACTGGCGTAAGTAAATCAGATGATTCCGCCCTGTCATGAAACGAGACATGAATTTGGCTGCGGATATATGGTTAACAGGAGAATTAAAGACCTCGTCTCCAGATTCACTCCAGTAGATGAGCGAATTGCTACAATCCGTATAAAAGCGAAGTTCTTCTACATCAGTCGCATTTGCGCCCATGCTCCGACCGAAGACAAAGATGAAGGGACTAAAGACATATTTTACGAGCGCCTAGAAACAGCATATGACCGTTGCCCTAGCCATGACATTAAAATTCTTCTAGGTGATTTTAATGCAAAAATCGGAAGGGAAAATATCATTGGCCCCACAGTCGGAAAATTCAGCCTCCATGAAGAAACATCGGACAGCGGCATAAGGTTGATTGAATTCGCGGCAGCAAAAAACATCGTAGTTGTGATAGTCGGAAGACATTAATGCAGTGTTTTAGATGTCCGATCGATTCGAACCATTACCTTGTGTCAGCCAAGGTACGCACCCGTCTTAATGTAGCAGCAAAGGTGCGATCTAATGTAACACGGAAACTCGACGTCGAAAATCTGCAAACACAACCTGCAGACAGTGGCAACACGCAGTGCGATGGAGAATTCTCGGCAGAAAAGGAGAGAGGAGAAACGTTTTTTTGGAAAAAAGAAGAAAGAACAAGAAAAAGGTGCAGGCACATCCTCCTGAAGACATGAAGAAGGAAACCTGGTGACAGATACAGACAGCGTGTTGTGGATCTAAAAGGAGCATTTTGAAAAGCTTCTGGTATCAAATAGTGGCGGTGAAGAAGATACCACAGAACCAATAGGAGATGACGGCATAGAGTGTATACCACCTAGACAAGATAAGGTGTGAAAAGCAATTAATAAATCAGCAGATGCAATGAATTACCAGCCCAACTATTAAAGATCGGTAGTCAGATTCTGGTCAGGAGCATACCCCAGTCAGTACAATTTGACTAGAAGAGTGAATGCACAGTGAATGGAACCTCAGCATCCTGTGTCCCGTGCACAAAAAAGGAGACAATACGATATGTGCCAACTATAGAGGAATAAGTCTCCTTCCCATTGCATATAAAGTGCTATCCAGCGTTCTGTGTGAACGACTGAAGCCAATGGTCAATGACATTATTGGACCATATCAATGCGGCTTCAGACCTGGCAAATCCACCATTAAACTTATATTAACTCTGCGCCAGATCCTGGAAAAGACCCACGAAAAACACTTGGACACATTCCACCTATTCGTCGACTATAAAGCCACATTCGACACCCCCATCCGGTCAGATGTATTTAAAGCCATGTCTGCGTTTGGCATTCCTGCAAAATTTATACGGCTATGCAGGATAACTTTAAACACAAGGTACAAGGTTAGCAGTTAAAGTCGGCCCTTCAATATCGAACGAAGATTCAGGCAAGGTGACAGTTTGTCGTGTGACCTGTTTAACATCCTGCTGGAAAAGATCATACGAGGGGCAAAGGTGAACAGAAATGGCATCTTTCCCCCGGTACACCAAACAAAACATGCTACTCGCCTGCGCCGATGCCATCGACATAATGGGTCGAATATTGCGAGTGGTAACAGCCACCTTTGAACGAATTAAGAAGGAGTCTGCTAAAGTGGGACTGGCAGTGAATGGCGAAAAGACCAGGTTGATGGTATCAACGCGAAAGACGTTCTGTAGCCTTGGACCAACCGTGGAACTTGAAAACTACAGCTTCGAGGTAGTGAACGATTTTATATACCTCTGTACCGCCATAAAGAAAACTAATAACATCAGCTTCAAAATAAGGAGGAGAATAGAGTTGGCCAACAGATGCTACTATGGTCTGAGTAAGCCACTCAAAAGCAAGGCCACCTCTCGCCAGACCAAACTCACAATCTACAAGACACACTCTACCCGTGCTGTTGTATGGATCTGAAGCATGGGTACTTCCGCAAGCAGATGAGCCAGCTCGTGGAGTGTTTGAGAGAAAAATTCTCTGGAAAATCTATGAGAAGATCTGCGTCGACGGTGAATATAGTCGTCGTTCTGAAGCACGGGTATTTGAGCAAGCAGATGAAACAGCTCTTTGATTGTTTGAGAGAAACATTCTCCGGAAGATCTATGCACAGATCTGCGTCGATGGTGAATATCGCCGTCGAATGAACCATGAGCTATACCATATATTTTTGGACATAGACATAGTCAGACGTATCGAACTTCAGCGACTACGTTGGTTTGGCCATATTGTGAGAATGGATGAAGATGCCCCATGCATATAAAAACGAGCCAAGTGATGGTTCACGCAAAAGGGGAAGGCCTCGAATGCGGTGGAGAGATCAAGTGAAAGACAACATCTCGGAAAATGGACTTTCGAATAGGATGAGATTCGCACAAGGCCGACGTGCTTGGAAATATTTTTTAAGCTCGGCTTATGGAACAACCGTTCTGTCTCAAGTCAGCAAAGTAAGTAAGTGATGTGAAGAATAAAATCCGTCTACGAATCATCTTGACTGATAAGGTCTGTTTCGCTTTATGGTCCTGCATTTTAAAAAAATTAGATTGGATAAACAGTTACGGTCGAGACGTATGGAGAAAAGACGTATGATTATATTTGTGCGAAAACATGGGTCCATGCACCAGCGAAACTATTTCCTATTAATTTCTCTTTCGAGATGAGCTACATGATCGGAGTTGCAATGAAAAGGAAAGCCAGAAAGATACTACATTCCCACCATTATGCGACGCGTTTCGCCGGTTATGCGGCTCATCAGGTACATTGGGCAATGTGACTTACAAATGTCGTTACTTGATAAGTTGTATTTATGTCGAATATTGTTGCGAAATTGCATCTACGAATTAAATTCAACCGTGACAAGGTTCGGACATTTGGCATCACTCCAGAACACTCCTTTTCAGAGCAGATTTCAGACTACAATATTTTTCTTCTATGGTATACAACAGCATATTGTGCAACCTTAGGAAGATAAGGAGGTGGCTTTGAACTCTAAGGCGCCGGACAACATTGAACAGATGCCATGGGAACCAGAGTTCAAATTCCAGCCGGGCTCAAGCTACATTTTTTGAGTTTTACGCCTTTTTTACGCGAAAATTTTGCAAATCGTGTTATCTTGCAACGAAGCGATCAGCGAACTGGCCACCAACTCCTTGTGATTTAACACCTTGCGACATCTCCTTTTGGGTCCCCGTAAACGATGAAATTGATACCAACATCTCAGCTTCAATTAAAGAACTCAAAAATAGATATCGCGAGATATCGAACATACATTTAGGGATGAATGTGGTCGTGTAAGCTTGCTCGTAATAGCCATTTTGGCAGACTTTTTTTGAATAGCATAATAAAACCTCCTCTAGATTCAGCTCAGATTCATTTACGCGAAAATTTTGCAGATCGTGTTATCTTGCGAAGAACTGGCCATCAAAACCTAGTAATTTAACACCTTGCGACTTCTCCTTTTTGGTCCCCCCTCATTGGGGTCGTAACGTAAGAACTTCCAATTGTCACAAGAGACATTTGGGTATGAAAGGTTTTTTGTAAGGAAGCAATAAATAGCTTCTGGGGAGAATATCCCAACAAAAAACTAAGGGAACTGATGAGGATCAGTGGCGAGATCTGAAACTATAGCCTTCCCTGCCTTACCCTTCGGCGGACAATGCAATACATTCCCCACTAATAAATAGTTGTTTTTTATAAACACAACAAACTGGGATTAAGCCTGACTATTTTGCAAACATGATCATGTAAGCTAACTCATGATAGCCATTTTGGCAGATATTTCTTTGAATAGCATAATAAAACTTCCTGTAGATTCAGCTTGTGCAGATGTGACGATCGGTAAATTATTACTTGTTATTATAGGGTATCCATAGACAAACAATACCACCACTAAGCCAACCATAATTCGTTAAAGCCCAATCAAGTGAAAATAAAAACCAAAAATCAAGCAAAAAAACAAATCTTGCCATCATATCTCTGTCGCGTATTTTAGTATCAAATTAAAATTGCATTTTTCTCGACTTTTATGTGACAATAAATATTTAAATGCCTAGTTCAGCATCACTACCAACACCACCGCCATCACAATAATCATCATCATCATCCATGTCATATAATATATAATGGCTAAAATGAATAACAACCCAATCCGAGGAAAATAAAAATTATAATAAACTTTAAAATAATCGCAAAAGAAACGGCGGAACATTAATTAATTCATTTTTATTATGAAGTTAGTTTTAAATGCGACGAAGAAAAATAAATAAATGAAAGGTATCGGATTTGCATTAACCAAAAATTAACTCTAAGTTTTTAATAAATTTCCGATTAATCTTCAATTTTCGAATTTAAAATGAATTTAAAGATTTAAATTTAATCGCATTCTTCTTACAAGAAGAACATAAAGATTATTCCAAATTCGTTACTGGCTGCATTTTTTCATATTTTCGAAAATTCTTTTGTTCTGGAGATAAGGAAAACAATTTTTATGATTTATTATTTTTAACTTCTTTGACTTATTTTTTACTCCATGAAAGAAACTCTGGTTTTTTGTTTATAAAATTCTCATTTTACTCCCCTGAAAATGTTTTCGAATGCTGTCATATCAACAATTACCATTGAGAAAAACCATATTGTCCCATACGCTAGAGAGCCACTATCTTTGCTTTTATTTTAGAATTTTTTATATTTTTATTCGAAACGAAAGAAGACGAAGAAAAAACAAACAAAAGACATTTTAGTATGTTTTGTTTTGCTATGGACATTCACTGAGGTGTTAAACAATCCATGTGTCACAGGAATATGATGGATGACTCTGCTGCTGCTGTGTTTTTGTTTTGTGTTTTGACTTTGCCATCCTTAATATAGACAATAAAATAAGGATGAGTAGTTGTGAAAGTGGGTCAATTCCTTTTTGTTTGGAGACAATGTTAATATCAATGGCATTAAGAGAACCTGCAAAAGAATTTGGTGGAACAGGTAGAATAAAAATGTCCTTTAAGGATAACTTTGTGTTTTTGATAGGATCGCAGGTGTAATGAAAATATTTTAGAAATATTTTTTGATTTATTAGTTTTATTAACAGATAAGAAATAAAAGAAACTGGACATTTGAAAACCAACAGCTGCACATACCAAACACATGTAATTCCCGCAATCATACAAATTAGAGCAAGAGATTTTTTCTTAAGACGTGGACGTGATCCTGTATTAGAAACTCTAAAAAAATTGATTCAAAAATCCACGCATCTAATAGAGCCTTCACAAAATATTCATTTAAAAATCCGCGCATCTAATAGTACTTACTTAGCTGGCTTGTGACAGAACTTTCGTTCCATAAGCCGAGCGTCGGTCTTTTGTGCAGTTTTTACAATTTGAAAAACCATTTTCGGCAATTTTGTCTTCGACTTGATCTTTCCAACGTATTATTGGCCTTCCCTTTTTGCTATTATCTGCCTTCTGGGCTGGGGCATCTTCATCCATTCTCACAACATGACCTAGCCAACGCAGTCGCTGCAGCCCAATACGTCTAACAATGTCCATGTCCGAGAATAGCTCTCCATGTCCGAGAATCACCGTCAATGCAGATCGGCCCATACATCTTTCGAAGAAATTTTCTCTCAAACACTCCAAAAGCTGCCCCATCTGATTGCGTAAGTACCCATGCTACAGATCCGTAAAACACCACGGGTAGTATCAGTGTCTTGTAGAGTGTGAGTTTGGTCTGGCGGGAGGTGGCCTTGCTTTTGAGTTGTTTGCTCAGACCATAGTAGCATCGGTTGGCCATCACTATCCTTCTCCGAATTTCAAAACTGATGTCATTCTTTTTGTTTATGGCGGTACCAAGGTATATAAAATTTTTGACTACCTCGAAGCTGTAGTTCTCAATTTCCAGTTGGTCCGAGTCTACTGGACGTCTTGCGCGTCGATACCATCAGCTTTGTCTTCTCGCCGTTTACTGCCAGACCCACTTTGGCAGACTCCTTCTCAATTTGTTCAAAGGTGGCTGTCACCGCTCGCAATGTTCGACCCATTATGTCGATGTCATCGGCGTAGGCGAGTACCATGTGTTGTTTGGTGTACAGAGTGCCATTTCTGTTCTGGCCATTGGCTTCAGTCGTTCAACAGTACGCCGGATAGCACTTTATATGCGATGGGGAGACTTATTCCTCTATAGTTGGCACATATCGTATTGCCTCCTTTTTTGTGCACGGGCCACAAGATGCTGAGGTTCCAATCATTGAGCATGCATTCTTCTAGCCAAATTGTATTTATCAGCTGGTGCATGCTCCTTACCAGCATCTGACCACCAGTCTTGAATAGTTCGGCTTGTCACCCATCGGCACCTGCTGCTTTATTATTCTTCAGCCGATTGATTGCTATTCTGACTTCATCTTGGCTAGGTGGTATACACTCTATACCATAATCTATTATTGGTTCTGGGGTATCCACTTTACTGCTACTATTTGATACCAGAAGTTTTTCAAAATGTTCCTTCCAGATCCTCAGCACGCTGTCTGTATCTGTCACCAGGTTTCATCCTTTATCTCTACAGGAGTATGTGACTGCACCAAAGTCTTCGGTTTCGGACTTCGTTCTGGCTCCTGTACATCTCGATTTGGTCACGCTCACGTTTTTCTTGTTCTTTCTTCTTTTTTCTGAAAATACGTTTCTGCTCTCTACTTCCCGACGGTGGGTCAAAAGATATTTTCCCTTCCGATTTTTGCATTAAAATCTCCTAGCTGAATTTAAATGTCATGGCCAGGGCAACGAACATATGCTGTTTCTAGGCGCTCTTGGTCTGTTCATCTTTATTTTCGGTCGGATCATGGGCGCAAATGAGACTGATGTAGAAAAACTTCGGATTATAGCAATCCGCTCATCTACTGGAGTGAATCTGTATACGAGGTCTTTTATTCTCTTGTTAACCATAAATCCGCAGCCAAATTATTGTCTCGTTTCATGGCAGCTATAATACAGGGCGTAATCATCTGATTTACTTACGCCAGTCGCTTTCCATCGCATTTCCTGTAAGGCAATAATATCGGCTTTGTACTTCTTGAGTACATCCGCCAAAGCGAACACTGCGCCTGTTCTGTACAACGTGCGCACATTCCAAGTACAGATTCGCAGATCGTGGTCCTTTATACGTTTGGAGGTCGTCAACATTAGGGGGATTTGGTATTGTTTTTCTTTGCTTTTTCATAGTAGGTTAGGTTTTCCGAGAGTGGGCAACTAACCCGACGCCTCAAACACGCCTTTAATAGAGCCTCTAAAAATATTCGTTAAAAAATCCACGCCTTAAAAAATGTTTTTTTTTAAAAATCCCAAAATATAAAAAATTAGCAAAATGTTTTTGTGATTCGAATACCAGTTCGATGACACTGCTTGTTTTTTTTTTTTTTTTTTTTGCCCGGCAATAAGTCAACTAAAGTGCCGGTTCATTAAATATTGACACACATCATAAAATAACACCAGCCCGACCACCAGGCTACATCGTCATCATAATAATATCTAAAAATGACGACAATAGTAATAACATTGTTGTTGTTTTTGTTATTATTGTCTGTCTGTTGTTATATTTTTATATACCAAAACAAAGATCATAAATCCGCCAATAAATGTTTATTGGCTTATATTTGTTAAGTCGGGGGGCTCATATAAAAATACAAAACCAACTAACACACAACCGTACCATACAAAAAATAGCAATTGTCATTTCACACTAAAACAAATAAAAATTTGACACGAAAACTTCGATGCAAAAACAAACCAAAATTCAACACATTACACATGATAATATTTGATGGAAATGTTTATTTTCGTGTGTGTGTCTCTCTCGTTAACCCAACCAACGAATTTTGCCTGTTCCGACATTTGATTCGAATTCTATTCCTTCTGACATTTCCAAACCACAAACAAAATTTGCCACTGTGTTTCATTTTCATTGTGTAGTGTTGGGAAATCGTAATTTCGAGTGTTAGATGTGCATCATAAAATTTTGCTCAAATGTAGTGATAAGTGGTTGAAATAAATGGATCAAATAAATTGCCTGAGTGTCTGGTGTATGCGGCGGATAACCAAATGATTATGATGTAGGAAACCAGTGTTAACCACCACTTAACATTTAGATTTGTGTTGGGGTTTTTAGTTGTCAATTTATCAGCCGAATGCAATTTTATATGATTGTATTTGAAAAAATAGGAGGGGTTGTACGAAAATGAAGGAAATTGTTAATTTGGAATAACAATAAAGAGGCAACATCTTCCAATATATTGATAGGTGAATGTGTGAAAATTCAATGTTAAGACCAAGGAGGTAGGACTTCGGACCGATTGTAATAATAAAGCACCTAGAGGTGTGAATTAAGGACACGCTTTTATAAGGGCTTCCAAAAATATATTATTTTTGAAACCGCGCCATTATCATTGTTTACAAAATTTTTCTAAAACCGACACACCATTGACACAGCCTTCTAAAAATATATTTAAAAATCCACCGTTCCATCAGAGCTTCTAAAAATGTTTTTAAAATTTCACCGATTTATCATTATTCTGTTTATAACATTGTGGGATTATTGTCACTTCGACCAGAAAACATGTCTAAGACTTATAAATTCCTAAATCCGAGTCGGTCCGTCATATAAGGTCGACGTTAACAACCGATATTTTTGGACAGGGGGGACTATGTTAAGACAATATGAAGTAGGAGGTTCTTCATGCTCTGAAAAAATAATGTTCCAAATTACAAACACTCAAATTTAAAAATTAAAGCTTCGATTAGAAAATTCGATTACAAACTTTCTAAAACTGGCGCGGAACGTTTACGCCTGTAGAGCGTTACCTTTATAAAGGGGTACGTTAACGCTAGGATCTATTTTTGGTATGTCAGTGAGCCCTTCATTTGTACATTGGTGGGAAAATATGGCTATAGCCTTCAAAAAATTATGGGTGATACCGTAAAAAGTGAAATATTATTGATCATTATACAGTACACATGTAATTTATAACGCCGCGACATAATGGGTAGAACATTGAGAGCGGTAACAGCCACCTTTGAACAAATTGAGAAGGAGTCTGCCAAAGTGGTTCTGACAGTAAACGGCGGGACCAAGCTGATGGTATCAAATGCGCAGGACGTCCACTAGACTCGAACCTACTGCGGAACTCGAGAACTACAGCTTCGAGGTAGTCAAAGATTTTATATACATTTGTACCGCCATAAATAAAACTAATGACATCAGTTGTGAAATACGGAGGAGAATAGAGTCGGCCAACAGATGCTACTATGGTCTAAGAAAGCAGTTTAGAAACAAGGCCACCTCCCGCCAGACCAAACTCACACTCTACAAAACGCTGAAACTACCCGTGCTAGTATATGAATCTGAAGCATGGATTCTTACGCAAGCACATGAGGCAGCTCATAGAGTGTTTGAGAGAAAAATTCTCCGAAAGATCTATGCGTCGGTCTGCTTTGACGGTGAAAATCGCCGTCGAATGAACCATGAGTTGTGCCAGCTATTCTCGAACATCGGCATTGTCAGACGTATCGAGATGCAGCGGCTACATTGGCTAGGTCGTGTTGTGAGAAAGGATAAAGATGTGCCAGCTCAAAAAGCATTTTAAAAGCGAACCAGCTGATAGTTCAAGCAGAAGGGGAAGAACAGGAATTAGATGGAAATATCAAGTGGATGACAACATTGCCGAACAAGAACTTTCAAATTGGAAAAACTGCGCAAAAGACTGACGAGCCCTGAAATATTTTTTAAGCTCGGCTTATGAAATGAAAGTTCTGTCACAAACCAGCAAAGTAAGTACGTGATATATTTACTCCTGAAGGACATAGAACCGAGAGATTTATAATATATATTCGAGAGGAATGATTACCTTGAAATCGATACCAATTTTATTATACTTACAGATGTCTACGTATTCTTATATTGTTTAATATAACGATTATTACCTCATTAAAGGGTATAAATTTCGAACTAATGGCTTGGAAATTTTGCATGAGGTTACGGTTATGATCAAGGACGCCGCCAATAATTTTCGATGATGATATGATAATATTTCGGGGATGAAATTGACAACAAAATTTTGGCAATATTTAGCGGGTCAAGTGGACCAAAACAGTTTTGCGTAAATTTTAATCCCGCAATATATAGTTCGAAAAATATGCCGCAGAGGAGCTTTTGACCTCTAATCGGTTAAGAGAATGCAAATATGTCGAAATTTTGCCCAGGCTCGGAATGTAGATCCGCTCAGTGGTAGTTGTGAAGGGTTCAAAGGGTCGACCCCATCCGACTATACTACTCCGCTCACTTGTTTTTAATATATAACCAGTGGGTTTAAAGACGTGCCCAAAAACTTCAAAATACCGAATATTGGCGGAAGCGTTATAGGTGAGCTTTCGAGGCGTTCCAGGCGGAATGTGAAATTGATTGTTCACTGCACGACTTTGGTTTAAAAATGCGACTGGAAAAATAATTTAAGTTGTAAATCTTCAGAATACTTATTATGTTGCGGAACTTTTATATGGAGGTCAGACTCGAATTTCTCCATTAGCTTCAAATATCTAATAAAACATGTCAAGCTCCAAAAATGTGGCAATATTCATGTGAATACATTAAAATATTTATATTTGGATCGAACAAGAATTACCTTTTTATACCCTTCGCCACACTGTGTTACATGGTAT
Source organism: Musca vetustissima (assembly GCF_032173495.1). NCBI lineage: Eukaryota > Metazoa > Arthropoda > Insecta > Diptera > Muscidae > Musca > Musca vetustissima. The sequence continues at coordinate 1,557 of NW_026882767.1, read as the reverse complement.
TATGTCTTTGTGCATATGTTTGTAAAAGGTAAAAGGAAACGAGATAGACACATGGTTCCTTTTGAGAATATGCATAGAATCACTTTCTAAGTCGATTTATGCATGTCCGTCCGTCCGTCAGATTAGGATATAGCTCCCATATATCATTTGATTTGCACGAAATTTGGCACAGCGTACTCAATTGAGCCTAGAATGATTTGTTTTATTTTTCGTGAAAATCGTTGCTCCCATATATATTTTCGTCCGATTTAATGAAAATGTGTACCAAAGTCCCTATATATCTGTTGATTTGCACGAAATTTGGCACAGTTGATTTGCACGAATTTTGGCATATCAGATTTAGGTATAGCTCCCATATATATTTTCGTCCGATTGAATGAAAATGGTGTACCAAAGTCCCTATATATCTGTTGATTTACACGAAATTTGGCACTGCGTACTGAATTGAGTCTAGAATGATGTGTGTTAAGTTTCCTGAAAATCGGTCCAGATTTAGATATAGCTCCCATATATATGTTCGGCCGATTTAATGTAATTGTTGTACGAAAGTCCCTATATATGTTTTGATTTGCACGAAATTTGGCACAGCGTACTGAATTGAGTCTAGAATGATGTGTGTAAAGTTTTCTGAAAATCGGTTCAGATTTAGATATAGCTCCCATATATATTTCGAAATTTGGAATGGCGTACTGAATTAAGTCTGGAATAATGGGTGTTACGTTTCGAAAAAATGGATTCAGATTTAGATATAGCTGCCATATATATTTTTGTCCGATTATAGTTAAATGGTGCTTCAAACTCTTAATGTTTGTCCGATTGACACGAATTTTTGCACAACGTAGCAAGTGAGTCATATCTTCCATATATATTTCGAGGTTAAAATTTTAATAGTGCGTCATACTGAATATCGTGTATCAAGTTTGCTATAAATCGATTTCCATAAATTTGTCCCAATGTAAGCAAACCACTCTAAATCTGTCCTTATGAAATTAAATTTAGCATATGTTGCAGAAAGGTATGTGGAACATAGAAATGAAATTGTTAGTATAAATATGAACAATATATCCAAAGTGGTGAAGGGTATCATATAGTCGGCCCAGTCCGACTTTACTACTTTCCTTACTGGTTCCCATTTATAACTGACAAAGGGAGTGTCAATTTCCATATTTACCTCGTGGCACTTTTCGAAGCAATATGCCAATAAATTTCATTTTGCATTCATGTATATATAAATATATGTTAATTACCGCTAAATAAAATATTTTTATTGACTTAGGGACAAAACACAAGCATCCGCACATTGCTCATCATACAGATACCCCCCATTGAAACCCCCATTTTTTTGAATAACATGCGGCTTCCTTTATGTTAGTGCAAGTTTATGATTGTCATATCGTAGAAAGCATATCACATTTTCGTTCATAATGTGAATGTGAATAACGTTTTATGAACACCGCGGGAATGTGACAGCCTGTGTAAGTCAGTCAGTCAATATCAAAGTCATCAAATTCTTTCTAAACCATTCAAATTGTAGGACATACATCCATCCAAGCAAAC
>NW_026882766.1:0-43995 GCF_032173495.1 Musca vetustissima | reverse complement strand
TTTCGACAACCGAACCAACTACCGCAGCAACAGATCACCAACAACAGCATCACCATCAGTCCCGGCGTAGGCACAAACGATCAAAGAAATCCCTTCAGCTCAGTGGTGGGGGCGGAACAACAGAATCCAGTAGTTCCCAACGACGTAAATCTTCCAAATCACGAGAACGTTCCCGGGATAATGAACGGTATTGGGTGTAAATCTGAGGAATTGGAGGACGCCCATAACGTCCAAAGTGATGAATCTAATCAATCGTTCATTATGGAGACCACAGTCTCATTGGAATCAAGAGTGAATGACAAACCTCAGGAAAATGAAAAACACAAAGATCCTGATCTAATGTTAAAATCGGTCGAAAGATTAACCCTTGAGTTTGTCTCTTCGGCTGAACAGTTGAGAACCAACAGTAGTGGTCCTACCCATCATAGTCACAATTTTGTACAAGCCACAGTGACAACGGATAGTTCTGGCGGCAATGATTGCACAACAACGGCATCCATTTCCAATGACACTTGGGATGAAGATACTTGCCCCAATGATGTAAGTTTTCCCAGTGTTAGTATGTCGGTACCCAAAATTGTCTCCATCACCTATGACGAAGATGATGAAGATCAAGCCACCACAGCTGATTACAAGGAGCTAAATGATTTTGCAGAGAATACACCGAATATTGATGAATTGCCGGCACCCGATTTATCTTTAGATTTCGATAATATTGGTGTACAACAGGCAAATGGCAATGGTGGTTATAACTATGATTCTCAGCCGTCATCCATTGATTGTTATACCGACAAAACGTTGGTAAATGAAAGGAGCGGGGATGTATCGGATAAAACCCAAATAGATGGTAAACAGACAGATAAACACGAATCGGCAACATCTGAAAATTCTTCCTGTGGCCTGAATTTCAAATTGGGTGGTATTGTGCAGACTGCGGCCGCTGCTCCTTCGTTGTGTTTCAATGTCAGTGCAATGACAAATTCTACCTTCATAGCCCAAGAGGCTAGAAAGCTGGCCAATAACCTACAGGCTGCAGACACTGATTGTGAGGAAGAGTTAACCTTTAGCATTAATAGCCTGGATTTGGACAATATTCGACCACCATCCGGAATGGATTCATTGAATATTTCTGGCTATTATCAAGATACCCATACACAACCGAATTCACTGCAAAATTCTCCGCAAATGCATTTCAAGTCTCCGAAATTCCCGCGCAAAACATTACCTGCTGGTTTGGTAGCACGCAGAGCATTGGGTCAAATGCCTCCACATCTTAGCGGAAGTGCGGAGTCGGTTAATTCTTCGTGCAACTTGTTACTGGATAACATAAAACCGCCCAGCTTAATGGACGAACTGTTGGACTCGATGATAAGTGTCTCCAGCATACAATCTGAAATTGCCGACGATTGTGCCAGCATGGCCACAACCGTGACGGTGTCAAATTATGAAACAGCTAATGGGGGTGGTGTAACATTGGGCGGTGAGGATGGTGACACCATAACATTGCGGAGCTACAGTGAAGATCAATTGCCACGCGATGATGACCAACATACCTATAACGATGGAAATATTACACCATTACCATCCGATTATGATTTCAGTTCAGCGGAAAGTACACCAAAGAAATCCTACACATCGTCTCCTGGCTTGGGAATAAGAAATCTAACTCCGAAACAGAAACGACAAGTTGTTAAAGATCGTTATCGTACCTATACCATTGATGGGGAAATGAGCGAAGAGTTGAGAAGAAAAATTGAGGAGGCGCAAAAAGATGAGACGCTACAAATTGAGATAACCAACTATGAGACCAACAGCAACACCTTAGAGAATGGAAAGTGCAACAGCGGTGATGGTGATGATGAACAAAAACAAGAGAATGATTTACAAAATACACCACGCAGCCGAAGAAGATCTAGTCAGGAACGTTATAGAACTCAAACTATAAGCTATTCTGATTTGCAGGCCCATTTAAAACAAGAAGCCAATTCCACAGATATAACCTCAACCTCAAATTATAGATTTACACACACAACCAGTGATACTGTGTTGTCAACCGATCAGACCGAATTGAACACTAAATTGGATCAAGATCTAACAAGTTTGGAATATGATCAGAATTCTGAAACAGAATCATGTCATAACTATGATACAAAACCGCATGTCTTGACAGATTGTGAAGAAGAACAAGAGCCAGATGATCCAGAAACGGAAACAATAGAAGTGATTAGACCAAGGATTGTTATACCCGGTGAAAAAAATGCGAGCCATAATGATGCTAATGCGGAAAATGGCGAAGAGGAACAATCCTCGCCGGTGAAGGCGATTCGGGGAGGTAAGAAGCCACAATATGTCTCTCCCTATAGTATGAAGTTTCAAAAAACCAGTGAGCCAAGTAAACCGGTGAAAGCACAAGCGACAACACCTGCTACAGCAACAAAACCAAATTTGCAGTTAAGAAAACCCAATGGAACTTCTGTTGTGGCTGCTAATACCAAATTGGCCCAAAAGAAACCTCTAAAGGATGCTGCAGTTAAAGAGAAAACCACAAACGAGGTGGCAAAGGAAGTACCACCGCCCGCCCCGCTGGAACGTCAAGGCACCTTTGTCAAAGATGAACCATCCGTGGATGCCTCCACAGTGCCAGTAGTTGAAACTAGTCCCAAAAAATCCAAACTTTCAAAGCTGCCAATGAAACGCCAATTGTCTACACCCAGCAGCAATACATCACCGCAAAAAACCGCCAGTACACGAAAGCTCCCAACATCAGCCAATTCCGCTTTATCTGTAACAAATAATCGCAGAACTTTCGGTGGTTCCATAACAAAACCTCAAAGGGCAAACAGTAATGTCAATATAAGGGTAACAACCAATGCTGCACGCATTGCCGTATTGTCGACAAGGGTTTCAACCACTACTCCACCATCGCGTAGCAATTCAACATTGAATTCGGCAAATGCGGCTGTTACTGCAGCACAAAATGCTGCGGCAAAAATTAATCAAGCCCAATCACGTATTGCCGGGATTTGGCGTAGGGTGGATGAGGCAAAGAATAAACAACAAACAACAACGACAAAAGCAACAAACAAAGGATCTCAATTAAGTGGAAAGACAGCAAACGCGACAAACACGACTACACCACAACCTGGTACGTTGGTACGTAGTACAACATTTGATAATTCACCACCATTGACGGTAATAAAACCCAAAGCTGGCGTGGCAAGTTCGGCTGCTGCTGCTGGGAAATCAAATGGATCGGCATCAACAAAAATTGCCATGGCACAAAGACAAATATTGGGTATAAGAAAATAATTTCAAAACTAAGGCAAAAGAAAAATAGGGATAATTTTGGTATTTTAAAAATCAATAGAGTGAAATATGAAATAACTGTATTTGCATTTGGACTGGAAGCCAATAATGATAATGACTGCTCCTTTGTTTGAATGTAATAAGCAAATGATGATTAATTGAACGAAACACAAATTGTTATAATATTTATTGTTGAACGAATATTTCATATTAATCACGATTGCATTGCAAACATGTGGTCATAACGAAAAATATCTTATGTGCAAAAGTAATTACATTATATGCCGTTTTCAAATATTATTAAATTGGACACATATTCATTTGTAACATTTTAAATTGTAATTTTCAGATTTTTAACTATCCAAAATTTTTAACAAATTGTAAACGTAATAATAAGACTTTTATAAAATATACAATGTTCTACATTAGAATCAATTCCACGGAAAATATTATAACTGCTGCTAACGAATAGGAGATACCGATTTTTCCTTAACGATCATCGTGTTCAACACTAAAAATGATTCATTTTTCGAAAAATTGGATTTGGATAGGATTTCTACATTAAAATTTGCAAATTTTATATTAATTGTCACTGTTTTTTTAACACTAAGAAAATTGAAAATTCATTTAACGAAATAATTTGATTTTTCCGTTGTTTGGATTTGCCTGGCCTAATTATAAGGACTATCAAAAGGAGAATTCATGACATGTTGAAAAATATTGCAATCGCTTCAAATAATTATTCTGACTTCCCAGATATAACCTCAATGTTTTCCAAATTAAAAATATCATTGTTTGAAATTTAGATTTTTATTCCGTAGTTTTTAAAGAAAACATTTGAATTAGAAAATATTGATATAACCGCTAAAAATGTAAACAATATTGTGGGCAAAGACGGCAAAGAAAAATTCCAAACATTTCATATATCTCAATTTATTGAAAATAGAAAATTCTAAATTAGTAGTTTTGAATACATTAATGAATTTTTAAGTAGGATTAATTTGGAACTGATTTCCATAATATAACCTCCATGGTTTTGTAGTAAATATTTTGATTGCATTAAAATCTGAATTTATATAACCGGTGAAATATTCTAAAAAAATCCCAGATATAACCTCAAAGTTTTCAATTTTTTTTCTTTTTTGATTAATTTTGATTATAGAAAGTATAGATTCAACTGATTTCATATATGTAGCCACTATGGTTTTAAGGTAAATAATTGAATTGGAAAATATTCAGAATTTATATAAACGGAGATAACAAAAAATGACAAAGAGAAATGCCAGACATAACCTCAATGTATTAAAATCAAAATAGAAATGTTTAATTAATTTTCAAAGGGTAAAATATACTGCCTAAGGTTTAAGAGTAACAATTTGGATTTCGAAGTTTATAACCGGGGGAAATTTAAATAATATTGATGCCAAAAAGGACAAAGAAAAGTTCCAACTTCCCAGACATAACCTCAATTAAAAAAAAAATTAAAATCAAAAATTAAAAAATTAAGTATTTGCTTAATTTTGATAGTAGAAAGAAAATATTCAACTGATTTCTGAAATATTTAAAGCAATATTCTGATTGGAAAATATTAGCGATTAATAAAAAATTCAACTGCCCATATATAACTTCAATGTTTTTTTTTAATTATTCAAATTAAAATTGAAAATTTTGAATGCGTGGAAAAAACTAGAAATTTTTCTTTATTGGGCGATTATCAAAAGCTATTCCCACAATTCGACCACAGATTGCATTTCAAAAATATCATAATAGAAGTAGAGTGGTTCTACAAAAAAATATACCCAAATCTAAAGACAAAAACGATTAAGCAGAATTCTGAATACCTTTCGAGATATAAGAGTATCTCTTTGTTTGCGTCACAGGCCATAGAAACTAAATCCTATTCTGAACTATAAATTTACAAAACCTGTTCTTGCAATGTAGTTTTTCAAAGAAAAATAATGAAATATTGTTTCGAAAATAATTCACTACAGACGTAAGTGAAATTTCAAGGGACACATGATCCCTCAGCACATACACCTGGACATTGCTTAGTGCAATCGAAAACTGAAAGACCACCAAATAATTACCCCATAATTCCTCCCGTTAAAATATTAACAAAAACAAATAAAAATCTTTAAATGGTTACTAAATGAGTGTGGTAGTAGAGTATGTGTGTGTGTGTGAATATAACACATAATACATATACAACTTATATATCTATCTACAAAACATACATATTATATGCAACGCACATTTTTATTAAAATGACAACAACAACAAGAAATTTATAACTCAAAAACCAAAATGAAAAGACTTGGATAGGAAATAGTAAAGACACAAAAATATAGAAAAAAAAAGTTCAATGTGAAACACTATATAAACAGAGAATTAAGGCAGTCTAGGGTAGGATCTAATATAAAACTTTTTAAACAACAACAAAATAAAACAAAAATATTATCAACAACAAAATCAAAACAAAATATATCTATTGATTCCCTATAAATCCCTATAAATAAATTAAGGCCTTCAAAAATAAAAAAAAAAACATTTGCTATTCAAAAGAAACCAAAACTTGATTGGTAAAGTCCTCCTAACAAAATGATATAGAAACAGAGAAAAACATGGAATCCTAACATAAACAAATTTAGAAGTATTATATTAATATAATTAAAAAAAAAAACAAAATATGTAACTTGTAGATTTATAATATAAATGTAGAAATTGTGGAACTATATATACATAACCGCCTCAATAATTAGATCTGTTTTTGAGGCAACTTTCTTTCCACACCGACAAAAAAGAACTAAAACAAAATATAAATTTATATATAAAATAAACTTGAAAACAATAAAGTCACATAGGAAGATATTTCTTTGAAACTTCAGCCAAATGTATTTAAAAAATTTAAATTTTTTTATTAATTAATTATTAATGTTATTATTACAAATTTGATTACAGCAACAAAATGCTACTTAATAAAATGGAAACGAAAATATTTATTATCATCATCACACACAATACACACAAAGTGGTAGGCAACATTATTAGATTTAGTATTCCATTTTTATTCACATTATTTACCGTTTTAATTTATAAGTTTCACCAAAAAAAAAAAACAAAAAAGATTTTAAAAGTCTGTTTTCTGTTATTAAATTGTTCTATACCAAAAAAAAAACAAAAAGTAAAATGCACTCGTTTTTAAATTTATTTTATTTTGCCCATATTCATTTTAATTTATTCACAAAATCTCCATTTCATTTGAAATTATTATTAATATGTTTATTCTTCTTGGGTATTTTTTTATAAAAATTAGGTATTTAAGTATTTAGTTTTCTGTTTAGATTTTTCTTCTGGCATTAAATATAAAAAAGTATTTTTATTAAATTACACATATATCTATATATATTTAATTAGACTATAACAACAACAACAACAACAATGAAAAAGTGAAATTATATAAAATAAATGAAAATGATTTGCTTATTATGAAATCTATTTGTGAAATGTTGTTTTATTTTAATAACTAAAAACCACTAAGAAAAGGACCAAATAGAGGACACCCGTCTTTTATAAATTTTAGGGAATTGGAAAATATGAACTCCCAAGTGAACAAGAATTTCAGCATCGTACTAAAATTATATAATAAAAATCAACCCTAGGGTGTTACTCTGTATTGCGTTGCGAAAGCAAGTGCAATGCGAAAGCTAAATGCGTTAAGAGTACAATTTGGTACTCTGTATCACTAACGCAAACGCATTCGCAAAATAAATCGAAAATAAGGCAACACCGGCACCAAAAAGTAAATAATAACGAAGAATGGCAAAAGGAAAACGAAAAAAATCTATACTAATAAATCAGTAAAGTGACTGATTTAACGATTCATCAACGCCCAGACGAAACGGCTGAAGCTAGAATCTTGAAGTTTTGGGTGAGGACAAGGTGACAGATAAGGCTGGATTTTTGGAAATTCGTACTAGTACGTTACGAAAAGTACTAAATGTGATACCATTTGTATTTGGCGAACCGGTGGAGCAAATTTTTTACTTCGTGTATGAAAAGTACTAAATCGTACTATAATACCTACAATTTGGATTTGGGTGAACCGATAGAGATGGAACAATGCAATTTGGAGTAAGGATCATTGTAGGGATGTAGGATTAGGGTCAGGATTCAGTTTATCAAATTATTACTTATTGGTACTAAATTTGGTACAATTTGAATTTTAGGCGAACCAATAGAGCTAGAATCATGAAAATTGGAGTCAGGATCACTGTGGATGTGTAAGATTGAAATATGTAGGAAGTTTTAGAAATTCGTACTAATGTGTACTAAATTTGGTACAATTTAAATTGTGGGTGAAGCGATAGAGTTGAAATTATGAAATTTTGATTTAGGATCACTGTGGAGGTGTAGGATTGGGGTATGTAGGAAGTTTTGGAAATTTGTACTACTGTGTACTAAATTTGGTACAATTTGAATTGTGTTGGAATCCTGAAACTTGGATTTAGGATCACTGGGGGGGGGGTGTTGGTTTGGGTTAAGTAGGAAAATTTGGAAATTCGTACTACTGTGTACTAAATTTACTACAATTTGAATTGTGGTTCAACCGAAAAAGTTGGAATCTTGTAATTTGGATTTAGGATGACTGTGGCTGTGTAGGATTGGGGTATGTAGAAAGTTTTGGAAATCGGTACAACTATGTACTAAATTTGGTACAATTTGAATTGCGGGTGCATCAATAGAGTTGGAATCCTCAACATGGATTTAGATTCACTATCGGGGTGTAAAATTTGGTTTTGGGTGAGCCTTTAGAGCTCGAATCATGAAATTTGGTACTAAATGGTACTCAAATTTAGTTTATGGTCGATATTAATGTGTGGATGGTGTTTTTCTGACATATGCAGTTTGCTATGAAAATAAAATAATATGTTAATACATGTTTAAATATTTCCTACATTCGCTAACGAAGTTGCGGGCATATACTAGTTGTAAGTAAAAACATATTTTTGTGCGGTACGGTTTTAAAAAATAAATAATTATGGAATCGGTGGGAATTAAAAAAAATAAAAGATCGATCAAATATACTCTCCCTAAGTGATCACGAGTATGAAAAAAGAAGTACGAATTATGTGACAAACGTTTTCAAATATTTAATTTTTATAGATTTATACAAAATTGTTGTCTCAATAATGATGCGATTATGTATTAAGCGCTTTGAAATTGCTTGGATAAGGTGGTTATCAACGAATAGTAATATTTTACAAAATATCTCGAAATTTCATTTTAAATGTTAAAATTTAAAAATAACGGCTAATAAAAGTATATCGACAGTTCGTCTTCGGACGGATCACAAGAAGCACACAATTTAAAAAGTATAACGCCCACGGACTTAAAAATAAAATTTTACAAAATGATGGTTTGTTAATAGTTCGCTTAACTAACACGTGTTTCAATTATCAAGTTATTCTTTGTATACGAATAATCTATCAAGTCTTAGCGGGCCTACAAAAAATATCAACTTATTGATGCTGAACTCGATTTTGTTTTTAAATTTCTGGACTATGACTACGCATGATATATGTTCATATATATTCTATACTAAATAAAAAGTGGACTAAGAGGAGGACTAAAGCGGAAAAAATACATCGAATTTAGCTGCATAAATCTTACTGAGAGAAATTTACCCAGCAGCGAAAAGTATCACAAAAAGTATAATTTTTGAAAAAAGTGACACATATATTTTAAAAAAGCGGCACATTATTTTGCTACATATTTACATGAAATCTGATGAAATTATAAATAGACGTTACTAAAAAAATTTAAAAATCGGACAAAAGTTTAGTCTTTTATGCACATATATATTAATATTTTAGACGATTTTAACGAAACCCACATTGTCCTCATCCATGTCTGTAACCCATATTTCGCCTCAATTCGAAAAACGTTGGGCCATAGGAGCACTATCTTTTTTGTGGCTTTTTTATTGACTTACAAAAATACTTTATTTCCGTATTTGTATTGTACTATTTTTATTTTGTTTTACCCCGAGTAAATATAATTCAGAAAATATGCCACGGTAAGATTGAGAATCTGCTGATTTCTAATCGGTTAACAGGCAACACAAAATATTGACTAGGCTTTTGGGTTATCATCATCCGAAATGTATGCGATTTATATCCTTTTTCATTTCGGGAATAAAAGAAGGCTAACACCAATTGTCAAAGCACTGTTTACCCCCCGGTTGAGACTGTTCATGCAACATTGGTTATGCAAATGGCGGACACGGTAACTCAAAAACTAATAACCCAATGGATTCCAAATTTGTACACCTTTCTCTGTGAGTGTATAGCTTTGGTATGTGGTAAAAAATCGGGGATTTTCAAAAAATATTTTTCAAAGGTCCGCCATTTTGTTAATTTTAGAGCGAAGTCAATAATCCTAGTTCATACGAGAGCCAGTCATGTACTCTTTTTAACACCGTTTGAATTTTCGGATTCTGATGTTCCAATGAGAAGTTATCATGCCCGCCATCAAAAATAAGGACTTTTCTTTAATTACAAAAAACAACAACAAATTATTTTTCTTCTCTTTTTAATCTTCAAGTATATGTGTTCAAAGTTACAAGGCGATAGAAGCCTTTAAAGACATTTAAATGCCTTTTTTAGGCGATAGAAAATTAAAATGCCTTTCTTATGCGCTAGGAAACCCTTTTAAGGCCTTAAAATACCTTTTATAGACGATAGAAGCCTTTAAAGGCCTTAAAATGCCTTCTTTATCCGATAGAAAATTAAAATGCCTGTTTTAGGCTATAAAAGCCTTAAAAGGCCTCAAAATGCCTTTTTAGACCACAGAAAACTAAAATGCATTTTTTAGACGATAGAAGCCATGAAATGCCTTAAAATACCTTTTTTAGACGATAGAAGCCTTTCAAGCAAGGTTGCGCAAAAATTCGCTCGCGAATGAAAAGAAATACAATTTTTTCGTTTGCGCTCATTCAGCGAATGAATTTATCACGATAAATTCTTTACCCAACGAGCATTCGCCACACGAATGTTCGCTCACACATTACAAAAGAATGCGAGCACACAATAACGATCGTCCGTTGCGGTGGTGGTTGAAATCATTTCTGACGTTCATTCGCCAATGGCAACGAATGATCGCAAATGTTCGCGAATGCACATTGTGTTTAGTTTATTGTGATACATGTAAAGAGAATAACATGCCGTTGGTATTTTTTTTGTTGTTGTTCTGATACACAGTAAAATGGACAAAGTGGCAAATATAGAAAAAAACGCTTGTTTCATTTAATAAAGACACAAATATTTCGATATGCCTTTTGTGCCAAAAGGAAACCTATTAGGAAACATTAAAAGGTTTAAAGTGTTGTGTTAGAATGGTGATTGTAAAAGATATTCCATTCCGAATTCCGAACCATATGAAAATCATTAATCACTATGACAAGTAGGAAAGAAAAAAAAATATACACAAGCAAAAAAAATCATTTTTGTAAGCAGCGTCATAAAACTTTTCCAAATAGGAAGAAAACAACCCAATCATAAATTTGTTATTAGAGTAATTTCGGGTAATGTGGACCACCAATTTCTTTTTTTTTTTTTTGATATTGTGGGCGTAACAACGGTAAAAAATAAAAATAATTTGTGTTAACAACATAGTAGATTTCTTGGCTAAATATATTCCAGGTCAAACATTATATATATTTGTTTATAAAAATGTTATTGCATTATATTTCAAAAAAAAACTCGGAACTGCGAATAAAAATGACTTGGCGGGTAATGTGGACCAGTATGTGTGGGTAATGAGGATCAGTAAGTTAAAGGTAGGTTGTAGATTGGTTGTGATAAATTTCAATTTATTGCACTTTTGGGTAACAATTAATCCAAAAATATATGGGTTTATGTTTTGGAATAGCCCCAATTTAAGGGTACCGCCCCATTTGCGGTATTTTGAAGGTCCTTGCTTCATTATCCAACCGAAGCACCTGAAATTTCGTATATCAAGTTTTCAGATGATAGAATACCTCCTCGCATATTAAATGCGCCCATGTTTCGAACCCCTCCTCATGAAAAGGTCCCAATTTTTATGGTGGTCCACATTATCAATGTCGGGTAATGTGGACCACCATAAAAATTGGGACCTTTTCATGAGTAGGGGTTCGAAATTTATTTAAAAATAATTATCGGCATCAAAAATGAATAAAAATCACCGATTGTAATTACAGATAAAACGTATATTGTTGTTAAAGAAAACAAAAAACCACATAACATCTTTATATTCGAGAAAAACAAAGTGTTCGACTATTGTGCTAAAAAATGTTAAAATCACACTTTTACAATCAGAGATACATTTTCTACTACTACATTTTCAACATGCAATTATTTATTAAAAACCAAGTTTGATGTTTTTTCACCAATTAGGAAAACATTTATCAAGGCGGCTTTTACATATTTCAAGCATTTTCTTAGATATGGGAGTGGTCTACTTAGACGCATGGTCCACATTACCCGAAGTTACTCTACCCTTTTGTTTATTGCTGCGCTTGCGAGCATTCACGAATGATTCTTTTTTTGAGATTTTCAAATAAACACTCTTCGGCAAAGAATGCTCCCGAATGAATGAATCGACGATGCTAGCAGCGAAGTTTTATCGTTCGTGAATTTTTCGTGCAATGCGAACATTCGCAAGATATTGCATATGTTTGTTCATGTACTTTATCATTTGCGATAAATTGAAAAACATTTGAATTCTCGCCATCCTGCAATTGACGCCTTAAAATGTGACATTCTTGCGAGCCGACGGAAGACGAGGCGATGGTGCTTCATTTAAATTAAGGATAGTGTTTACGATGTGCACCATCTAGTGGTGAATAGCGCTTACTAACAAATGTGTGGGTTTCATAGCTATGAGCTTTTGCATACATATCTAATGAAACGGAAATTGGCGTTTAACTGAAACAATGTGTGGCAAATTGAAAATATATTATTTAACAAATTTTTGAAGAATAAATAAATATTGAAAAAAGTAATTGAACTGTTGAATATTTTATTACATAAAACCACGTTTTCATTGTCTTTTCGATGCCGCCAATATTTAGATTATTGTCATATTTTATTGACTTATTTATTAAAAATGAAGTGGATTCACTAAAAATTAAATATTAGAAATAATAATATATCGGCTCCAGAATAAATAATAAATAAATATTAGAAAAATAATGGAACTGTAGAATATTTTATTAAATAAAACAACATTTACATTGTCTTTTCTCTTTTTTTGCCGTTAATAATTAGATTGTCAGATTTTTACTGACTTATTTATTAAAAAAAAAAAAAAATAAAAAAGTAAAGTGGATTCTCCAAAAATTAAATATTAGAAATAACAGAACCTACAAGAATGTAACTTTTTTAATACGATAGCAATTTTCTTTTATAATATTGAACAAACAACAAATCAGTTATTACGGGAATAGACCAAATATCTATATTATTCAAAACTGGGTCAATATTCTTTAGAAAATAAAATCTTAAAAAAAATATTGAATTATTTATTTTTCATGTTATCATTCCTAGCCTAGCTTTACAATTCCTTGGAAAATCAATTGCCTTGTAATAATCCCAACTTTCTTCGAAAATTGACACATCTGCTCTTTTTCCCGAACAGAAAATCCACGTGATTCCATTCAGTAACCATACCAGTTATCATAATAATGGCTTCATTAGAGTTATTTACCAAAACATTAACAGCAGGAAGATAAAGAATTTACCACATTGTGGGCAGGTGTCACGTAATTCCGATTTTTTCTTCCAATTTGTTTTTTTTTTCTTAAAGAATTCAGAGTGATGGCCAAAAGAAAACATAGCAGAGGCGACCCAAACGATCCGACCGAAAAAAAAATAATAATAAAAACTGTAAAATGTAAACAACAACAAGGTCAACATTTCATAAACGTATAAATCGGACTATAACAACAATTACAACTACAAGAATAAATTGAAAACAACTCATGTGCGTATGAGGGAACACACAGGCGGAAGAGGCAACTGACAGACGCACGGAGGTAATCGGACTGTGCGTGAATAGACTTCCCCACGAAACTCGAGACAAACGGCACGTAGCAACAGTCTGTTGTCAGTCAGTCAGCCAGCCAGTCAAGAAATCTTGGCTATTTGTTGTCATCGTTCGTTACATGGCCGGGGGGAGAGTGTTGTTGTTTTTTTTTCTTTTTAATGAAAAGTAGAAAAAATAGAAACACATTAACAAAACAAATAAAAAGTAATTTTCAATTCAAGAGAAAAACAAAAACACAACAACAACAATTTTAAATTATGTTATTGTTTTGTTTTTGGTGTTTTTTTGGGGCCCGGCCAAAACAAAATTTTTCTGGTGGTTGACAACAACAACCAACAAATATTTTTCAGCATTCATTTGAATATCTAATTTGTAAACTAAGAGCCCAAATAAATACCTAAATGATCTTGGCCAGGTACGTCATAACACACGATACATAGCGCCAATGTTGTTTTTTCGTTCTAAATATGGATGGATGGATATCTGCGGTATAACCAGGAAAAATATTCTCCGAATGGAAATTGCCACTCAAACTGTGTGCGAGTATGAGATAATAATGGTTACAACACATAAATAACAAGAACAAACAATTGTCGAGACTTGGAAGTGTCTAGAAATGGATGAATGGATGTCTCCCCGAGATCTTATTGATGAAAAGATGCGTGCCATCGTCGTATTCTATTACACTTGTTGTGATTGTTGTGTCTATTTTATTGCCCATCTTTCTAATTTATGACGCCAGTGTGTATGTGTGTGTGTGAGTGCGTGTCTGAGAAATTATTCATGCCACAGTATTTAAAAATTCGAAAACCATTAATTTTGAAAATGATGATTAATGGTGTTGTTATCTTCAAATTTTGGATTTTGTTCTATTTTTCCCCTACAGAAATTTTGAAAGTTAGGTTAGGTACCTTTAATTAACCAATGATCATATTAATGTCGTGGAATATGTTCTCCAGAGGAGTGGCTGACAATTAAAAACTAAAATCCCAAATTCCACACAATTTAATTGGAACATGTGGCCAAATGTCCAAATTTTGAAAGTAGCAAAAAAAACTAAAATATAAAATTTGAGCCAATTCGGTTGACAAATATAAGCAAGATCTTCAAAAAAAGCGAAAAACGAGGGCTACCATTGTATGGGGCCTGCCCCGAAACCTTTGTACTTACTTGCTTAGCTGGCTTGTGACAGAATGATTGTTCCATAAGCCGAGCTTAAAAAGGATTTGCAAGAGCGTATGTTTTGTGCGCATCTCATTCAATTTGAAAGACCATGTTCTATGCCTTTCCATCGGATTCGCGGCATTCTCCTTTTGCGTAAACTATCACTTGGCTCCCTTTTGTATACCATTCTCACAACATGACCTAGTCAACGCAGTCGCTGCAGCTGGATTCGTCTGACTATGTCAATGTCCGAGAATATATGGTATAGCTCATGGTTCATTTGACGGCGATATTCACTGGCAACACAGATATAGGGATACGTAGTCGAGTGCAAAAGTCGACTTTTAGACTCTTCGATTTTTGCCTCTGACCAAAAAGTCGATTTTTAGACTTTTTGATTTTTGCCTTTTTCTCTCAAACACTCCAAGAGCGGCCTCATCTGTTTGTGCAAGTAATGATGCGTCAGATCCATACAACAGCACGAGTAATATCAGCGTCTTTTAGAGTGTAAGTTTGTTCTGGCGAGGGGTGGCCTTGCTTTTGAGTTGCTTACTTAGTAGCATCTGTTGGCCAGCACTATTATCTTCCGGATTCCAATGCTGATTTTACTAGTTTTGTTTATGGCGGTACCGAGGTATATAAAATCGTTCACTACCTCGAAGCTGTAGTTTTCAAGTGCCGCAGTTGGTCCGAGTCTACTAGACGTCTTGCGCATTGATACCATCAGCTTGGTCTTTTCGCCATTTATCGCCAGTCCCACTTTGGTAGACTCCTTCTCAATTCGTTCAAAGGCGGCTGTTACCGCTCGCATTGTTCGACCCATTATGTCGATGTCGTCGGCATAGTCGAGTAACATATGCTGTTTGGTGTACAGAGTGCAATTTCTGTTCACATTTGCATATCGTATGTCCTCTCTCTCCTTGTCTGAATCCTTGTTCGGTATTGAAAGGCTCCGGAAAGTCCTTTCCGACTTTAACTGGTGACTTTGTGCCACTTAAAGTTTTTCTGCATAGTCGTATTAATTTTGCAAGAATGCCGAACACAGGCATGGCCACCTCTAAACGGATAGGACTGTCGAATGTGGCTTTATAGTCGACGAATAGGGAATGCGTCGATGTGTTGTTTGTGGATCTTTTCCAGGATTTTGGTAATATGGTCAATGGTGGATTTGCCAGGACTGAGGCCGTTCAGTCGTTCACACAGCACACTGTATAGCACTTTATATGCGATGGGAAGGAGACTAATTCCTCTATAGTTGTCACTTTTTATTGTGCACGGAACACGGGATGCTGAGGTTCCGATCATTGGGATGTATTCCCCTGGGATGCATTGTACTAATCAGCTGGTGCATGCTCCTTACCTGTATCTGACCACCGGTCTTGAATAGTTCGGCTGGCAATCCATCGACACCTGCTGCTTTATTGTTCTTCAGCCCATTAATTGCTACTCTGATCTCATCCTGGTGAGGTGGTATACAATCTATACCATCATTTCTTATTGGTCCTGGGGTATCTTCTTCACCGCCACTTTTTTATACCAAAAGCTTTTCAAAATGTTCCTTCCAGATCCTCAACACGCTATCAGTATCGGTCACCAGGTTTCCATCTTCATCTCTACAGGAGGATGTGCCTGCACCAAAGGCTTCGGTTTGATATTTTACTCGTTTCAGAGTTGCCCTATATCCTCAGTCTATGGTTTGCGAAAGTCGTCGATATTACACACGGGTTGATAGGTTACTCAATTCGCTTCAAATAAAATTTACAAGTTTATCAAATATTAACCCTTTGTGGGGAATAAGGATAAGGTCAACGGGTCCCACCTTCGGACTATATCTAGGGTTGTTAAAGATAATAGGTTGTGCAAACTTTTGCTCAAATCGGACATTTATTTTGTCTAGTACTGAATTTGTAAATATTGAAAATTTTCACCATTTATGGGGGAGGTGCAGGAAGGAGAGTACCGACGTGCCTCACCTTCAAACTTGATCTAGGCCTTGTAAAGATAAAAGGTTGTGCAAAGTTTGGTACAAATCGGACATTCTTTTCTTCTAATATTGAATTTATAAATATTGAAAATGTTGATCATTTGCGGGGGAGATACCAAAAGAGGTGGACCTATGGGTCCCATTTTCTAGGCTTTGTGCAGATAAAGGATCGTGCAAAGTTTATTTTAAATCGGACATTCCATTCCATTATAAATATTGAAAATGTTGACCATTTCTGGGGGAGGTAGCAGAAGGAGTGGACCATTGGATCCCATCTTCGGACTTGATCTAGGCTTGGTATTGATAATAGGTTATGCAAAGTTTGGTTGAAATTGGTTAGTCGGTTCCCAAGACATTTCGACAGTTATAGTGAGCATAAGACAGACGGACGGACATTTGTAAATCATGTAAAGAAACATGAGGTCTAAAACCACAAGACAGAGGGTATAAACATGTCCAAAATTCACAAAATATCAATGTTTATAATTTTTGATGGTTTTAAAGATTTGAGTAATCAAAGAGAACTCAGCCAATTCGGTTGAAAAACGTGCCCAATCTCCCAAAAAGTACCGAAATGTCGGAGGTAATATTGTATGGGGGCTATCGTATAAAGTCGCCCAATATGAATAGTAATTTTTACTGGAACGCGAAACGTGGTCAAATATTGATAAATTTTGATATATTTTCAATGGCGCCCAACGTGAGAGCAAAAGACAGACGGACATTGCCAAATCGGTACACAATTTTATACCGCTCAAGAATATATATGCTTTATGGTAAATATTTTGATTTAATGTAAACCCCATTTTATGGCGGAGGCTAAAAAATAACAAATATCAGCTCACGATTCGGTATGGCCTACATACAAGATTCAAAATATTTATTTTAAACGTGGATGGTAAATCTTCCCACCAATAATTATACTTACGGTCCGAGGTGAATTTTCAAGCCGTAGTGACTATATTTTGGCATTACGAAGTGGCTGTAATTTGGCATCTCGGGTTTTTGTTGTGTGAACAACTTCTTCACAAACATTTTCCGTACACCTCATTTAAAAGCTCCGATCAATTTGTTCTTGTTCAGGATATAGGAAATTTGATCATAAAACAATTTATGTAGTGGCGAAAATGGCGCCCAACGTTTCATGCTCTATCGATTGAGTTGGTTGGACAATGTGTTATAGCGCCAGTAAAGTTCCGAGGATTTTTAAGGAATATTTTTCTAAGCTAAGGCATCTCCAAGGCGTGGATTTTTTAAAGAATATTTTTCTAAGCTAAAGCATCTCCAAGGCGTGGATTTTTTAAACAATATTTTTCTAAGCTAAGGCATCTCCAAGGCGTGGATTTTTTAAACAATATTTTTCTAAGCTAAGGCATCTCCAAGGCGTGGATTTTTTAAAGAATATTTTTCTAAGCTAAGGCATCTCCAAGGCGTGGATTTTTTAAAGAATATTTTTCTAAGCTAAGGCATCTCCAAGGCGTGGATTTTTTAAACAATATTTTTCTAAGCTAAGGCATCTCCAAGGCGTGGATTTTTTAAACAATATTTTTCTAAGCTAAGGCATCTCCAAGGCGTGGATTTTTTAAACAATATTTTTTATTCTTCAATTCCCAAAATTATGACATAATAATGCGATACACCTTACATTCACTTTTTCAAATGATTGGCAAAATTATAATTATTATTTAGCTTTTTTCAAAAATGATTCTTTCATTCACTTTCAGTTATTAGTTTCAATATTTTCGATTAAGCCAAAAAATTATTCTTAGCTTTTAAGGCATCATCAACCAACCAACACCACCACCACCTGGGAGTGGATTCCTACACCAAAAAAAATTGAAATAATTAATTTTGAGAATCAATACCTATTATTTTCGCTATTTTATTTACCAGCTATTGTTTGGTGGCTGGGGTGGAAGCAACAACAACAAAATAACATAATTATAATAGAAAAAAAATACAACAAAAGCAACAAACTACATAATTGATTGAAAGAGTAAATGAAGACCATGACAAATCGGCAAGAAAAAAAAACAACTGAAAAGACGCCAAAATAAATGTTTCATTAACAAAATGCATTTTTTTTTTTGTTTAATAAATAAATGGAAAAATTGCAAAAATAAAAAAACACAATACCCACTATCTTTTGTTATAATTGTTTAATAAAGAGAAGTGTTATGGCAAACTACAAAAAAAAATCTATCCATCCATCAATAGCTCTTCTATACCCAACAAGAACCAATTTCTTGGGCGTAGAGTTTGCCAAAAAAATATAATTATGTTAATAATGAATGAAACGCCATGACAAAGAGGAACCAACAGAAAAATTTCAAGAATACAAAAACAACAACACAAAAAAAATGCTCCAAAATCAAGTACTTGAATCTTTGGCTTGGGCTTGTCTAGCTGAGGGGGTTTTCATTTATGGTAGCGTATTTCTTGTTTTTGTTGCTACTATTTTTAAAAAAATCATATATTTGAATACCACATCTGAGTGACTGACTGAGTGACTGGCATAACGGATAGATGCTAATAATGAAGATGAGGGAGATGCAGATAATAATGATGATGATCGCTGCTAAATGGTGAATAAAGCAGCAGCAAACAAAAATAAACCCCAACGAAAGAAGAAGAAAAAAAACGTCTCAAGAATTGTTTTTGATTTATGAAGAGTGGCTATAAAATTGGCTTACACAAATAGTTAAGTTATTAGTAGCATAATAATAACCATACAAACAACAAGTATAAAGCATCCACCAACAACAACACCATGAGAATTGTAAGGATTTTTTCTTTCATTAAAAAAAAATTAAAAATAAATCAAAGAAATCCATCATCAATTTTTTATTTCCATTTCAGTTCCTTTCTGTGTCTTGTATCCTCTTGGGTCTGACGGCCTTTGCCTCAGCTGGCCGTCCTTCGGCCAGTTATTTACCACCAAGCTATGCACCAGTGGGTGCTGCCGGTTCGAATCAATATCCCAGATATCATGGTGTAAATAGTGTTGCACCCAACCGTCCCGTGCATCATACTGCCGCCGCCATTGCTGCACCTGCCGCACCAGTTCATCATGGATCTCAATATACTCAGAATCGGGCTGCTGCACAAATTCCCATTTTGCGTAGTGATTACAACAATGACGGCAATGGTCATTATAATTTTGGGTAAGTGAAGTTCAAGGGGGATTTTTTTGAAAGGGATAATCTGGACACGCAGGAGGTGTGGACGCTTTAAAAGTAATATTTTTTCAAGGGCCCTTAAGGAGTAGATTTATAAAAGAAATATTTTTTAAAGAACCTTAAAGCGAAGATTTATAAAAGAAATATTTTTTGAGGTATTCTAAGGCGTGGATTTTTAAAAGAAATATTTTTTAGGGAACCCTAAGGCATGGATTTTTAAAAGAAATATTTTTTCAAGAACCCTAAGGCGTGGATTTTTAAAAGAAATATTTTTTCAAGAACCCTAAGGCGCGGATTTTTAAAAGAAATATTTTTTCAAGAACCCAAAGGCGTGGATTTTCAAAAAAAAAATATATTTTTTCAAGAACCCTAAGGCGTAGATTTTTAAAAGAAATATTTTTTCAAGAACCCTAAGGCGTGGATTTTTAAAAGAAATATTTTTTCAAGAACCCTAAGGCGTGGATTTTTAAAAGAAATATTTTTTCAAGAACCCTAAGGCGCGGATTTTTAAAAGAAATATTTTTTCAAGAACCCTAAGGCGTGGATTTTTAAAAGAAATATTTTTTCAAGAACCCTAAGGCGTGGATTTTTAAAAGAAATATTTTTTCAAGAACCCTAAGGCGTGGATTTTTAAAAGAAATATTTTTTCAAGAACCCTAAGGCGTGGATTTTTAATAGAAATATTTTTCTTGGAGCTACCCAAAGGCGTGGATTTTTAAAAGAAATATTTTTTCAAGAACCCTAAGGCGTAGATTTTTAAAAGAAATATTTTTTCAAGAACCCTAAGGCGTGGATTTTTAAAAGAAATATTTTTTCAAGAACCCTAAGGCGTGGATTTTTAAAAGAAATATTTTTTCAAGAACCCTAAGGCGTGGATTTTTAAAAGAAATATTTTTTCAAGAACCCTAAGGCGTGGATTTTTAAAAGAAATATTTTTTCAAGAACCCTAAGGCGTGGATTTTTAAAAGAAATATTTTTTCAAGAACCCTAAGGCGTGGATTTTTAAAAGAAATATTTTTCAAGGACCACTGAAAGGCGTGGATTTTTAAAAGAAATATTTTTCAAGGACCACTGAAAGGCGTGGATTTTTAAAAGAAATATTTTTCAAGGACCACTGAAAGGCGTGGATTTTTAAAAGAAATATTTTTTCAAGAACCCTAAGGCGTGGATTTTTAAAAGAAATATTTTTTCAAGAACCCTATGGCGTGGATTTTTAAAAGAAATATTTTTTCAAGAACCCTATGGCGTGGATTTTTAAAATAAATATTCAAGTCCCTATTTCCCTTTTCCTCTTCAGCTTCGAAACTGGCAATGGCATTAAACGCAATGAAAATGGTGAACTTCAAGGTGGTTGGCCACATGGTTCATTAAATGTGGCCGGTTCTTATTCCTACACTGGTGATGATGGCAAAGTCTATTCGGTTAACTATAAGGCCGATAGTAATGGTTTTCATGCTGAAGGTGATCATTTACCCACACCACCGCCAATTCCCAAGGAAATTCAAGAGTAAGTAATACGTTTTTTTTTTAATTTATTTTAAAAAATCTATAAAAAAATTGTCTAAATATTTTTATAGTGATTTTTAAAAATCATAAAATAATTAAAATAATTTTTAATAATTTTTTTAAAAAATTAAAAATTATTTTTTGAATTTTTTATTAATTTTAAAGAATTTTTTAAAATAATTTAAATTTATAAAAAAAATATTTATTTAAGATTTTTAATTCATAAAAAATCTCTCTTTTCTCCCCCAAGAACTTTGCATTTACATCAACGTGGCAACACTGGCGCAGGTTCCCATTCCAGCTACTCAACCGGTGGCCATCATTCCGGACCTTATGCCTCTGGCAGTCACCATTCTCCATCGGCCAGTTATTTGCCCCCTGGACCCTATGGTAGACGTCATTGAAGCCCGCCCTACAAATAATGGATCTCTTTTTTCTCTTCCCCCTAACACCAAGAATCGATGAGAGTTAAAGAATTAAAGCCACATATTTTTTTCTATACAAAATTTAAATTTTTTTGTTAATAAAACTTTTTTTGAATATTCTATTTGATTTGAAACACCAACCCAACCTCATTACAAGACCGAAAAAGGGGGATTTTTATTGAAAAACTTTTCTGTTGCCGATACAAAATTTACTGCTTAGTGTGAAGGTTGGCAGAAGGATGTGGTGAGGGTGTTACCAAAGCAACAACAACATCAAAGAGCATTTCAAATGTCTGTCCTATGCAAAAAATTTCCCAGTTAATTTCAAATGGAAATAAAATATAAGAAATTGAAATCAAGCGTTGATGGCAAAAAAGGGTTGACGATTTACGGAATTTCTCTTATGCTCCCAGAGCTTTAATTTTACTCCGAGTTTCTATGGCTCTTTGCATTGTTTTAGGAAGAAAATCCTGAACTTTAATTTTATTTATTGATTCTTGGTCACTTTAGATTGCTTTGTCTTGGAAAATTATTGGCAAAACTTGCAACTTCTAAGTAAAATCGAAAGAATTCCTTTTAAATCTGCAAATTCGATTTCTCTTCCTCCAACACAAAAATCAAAAATTTTTTTCAAACTTTCCCCAAAGCCTTTTAAAGGTGCTAAATACTTACTTTAGGAAAACTTTTTGGCAAATCTTAGTTTCTATTTTTTTTCTTCTCTGTTAAAATTGTCAAGTGTTTCCCCAAAAAGTTGCATTGAAATCTCAGTTAATGCCTTGAAATCCTTTTCTCGAAAATTTATTACTTGAATTTACTTCCAAACAAAGGAATGACAGAATACTCAGCTGCACGGGCGAAGATGTCTTCCTTCACTTTTAGCTTTAGTGTAAAATGGAATATTTTTTATTGCACCACCATCACCACCAACGACACCAATACCACCACAAATGATTACTTTTCAAAATGCCGCATTAAAATCACGACATTTAGAAAATTCATAAAAAAGTAAAACAATGCAGTGGAGAAGGGGTTTCAACTGGAGAGAAATACATTGTTGGGAGAGAGCGCGGGAAAGGAAAAGTAGAGAAAGCTTTTAGAAATTTAGTAGCTACAGTAAAAATAACGATAATATTAATGTAATGAATTATTATTGTATGTCGAATCCGAGTAGTATATAGTATTTTTTAGTACAAATCTTTAATTCAGCAAAGTTTTACTACAGAAAAACTTTATTCAGCAAGTATCTTTCATAGAAAAACCAAATTCAGCAACACTTTTTCTATAGAAAATTCAATTGAGCAAAAATGTTGTTTATGACAGAGATGGTTTGTTAAATAATTACTCAATTCAGCTCGGTTTTTGCAAGAATTCATCCATTCAGCAAGGTTTTATCACCAAAAATATTAATAAAATCAAAACTTTAGCAAAAACCCCTTATTCAGCGCTGTGTTTTTAATATAAATCATCAATTCAGCAAGGCTTTCAAGCGAAAATCGAAATTCAGCAACACTTTTATTATAGAAAATATCATTCAGCATCAATGTGGTTTATGACAGAGATGATTTATAAAAGAATTACTCAATTCAGCTAGGTTTTTGCAAGAAAAATTCAATTCATCGCGGTTTTATTATCAAAAATAACATTTAAATTTCAATTCAGCAAGGTTTTTCCTAAAAAACACAATTCAGCAGCTTTTTCTAATAGAAAACTCAGTTCAGCTAAATTTTTATATGTAAAACCCCAATTCAGCAAGTATTTTCCTAAGAAAACTTAATTCAGCAATATTTCAATACAAAAGTATACAGAAGAACGTAATTCTCTAGATAAGTGAAACCTTAAATCTTTTAATAACCATAATTCAGCAAGTGGTTTCTCTACAAAAACTAAATTCAGCTAAATTTTTCAGCTAAATTTTTCTCCAGTACAATTTAACTCAGTGATGTGTATTTTATATATTCGCCTTCAATAATGTCATTTCCTATAGAAAAACTATATTCAGCAAAGAGTTTCTATATAAAATCCTAATTCAGCAAGTATTTTCTATACAAAAACTCAACTCAGCAAAAAGATTCTGCAGTAACATTTAATTCAGCTAAGGGTATTTTAAAGAAGTACCCCCTTTAATGCCATTTTCTACAGAACAACGTAATTTAGCAAAGTTTTTCTCAAAAAACTCTATTCAGCTAAATTTTTTTCCAGAAAAAATATATACAGCGATGCTGGTTTTAAAGATTTACAATTTTTAATGATTTGACGAAGAAAAACGCAAGGGATTTCAATAAAAAATTCCATTTCAGCATGTGTTTTCTCTACAAAAACTCAATTCAGCAAAAGTTTTCTGTATAAAAATTAAATTCAGCGAAGGGTATTTTAAAGATGTATCCTCTTTAATGCCGTTTTCAACTAAAAAACGCAATTCAGCAAGGTTTTTCAATAAAAAATCCTAAGTCAGCAAGGGTTTTCTCTACAAAAACTTAATTCAGCAAAATGTTTCTTCGGTCAAATTTATTTCAGCGAAGCACATTTTAAAAATTCACCCTTTTTAACGTAATTTCATACAAAAAATGTAATTCAGCAAGGATTTTTTGTGAAAACCTACCATTCAGCAACGTTTTTTTTATTGGAAAACTGTGTCCAGCTAAATTTTATTGTAGAAAACCCCTATTCTGTGATGTTTTTCTATCAAAAAACCTCATTCAGCTAAGTTTCTAAGATAATATCTCAATTCAGCAATGAAAACACAGATTCAGCGAAGTTGCGAAGGCTATTTCAAATGTTTACGCTGTTGAAAATAGTTTCATATAGAAAAAACATAATTCAGCAAGGTTTTTTGTAGAAATCGACCATTCAGCAAGGTTTGTTTGATTGGAAAACTGTGTCCAGCAAAGTTTTCTTATAGAAAAACTTTATTCGTTGAAGTTTTTCTGTCAAAAAACGTTATTCAGCTAGCTTTCTAAGAGAATATCTCAATTCAATATCAAAGAAAATTTCAATTCAGCAATATGATCAAAAAAAAAGTTATTTCGGCACAGTTTTTCTGTAGAAAATTACAATTCAACGAAGTTTTTTATTGGCAATTCAATTCAGCAAAATTTTGAGCCAAAAAATTAGGGAGGAAATCTTTTTAACCATTATTTTCTTATTGGAAATCCCTATTCATACCAAAAAAATTATTTCAGCTAGGTTTCTAAGAGAATACCGCAATTCAGCGAAGAAAACACAAATTCAGCGAAGTTTGTCTAAAGAAATTGTCAATTCAGCAACATATTTTCTATAGAAAAACATATATTCGCAAAGTTTTTCTTGTAGAAAATTCAAATTCAGCAAAGCTTTTGTTGGCAATTCAGCAACATTTTGCTTAAATTTTATTTATTTATTTTTTTGTGGAGTAAATTATATTTAGGCATCTTTTTCTAGGGGTATTTGCTTAATTTAGTTTTAAAAAGTATCATCTCTAAAGAGTGCAAAAACTGTTGCCTACTTTTAGGCGCTAAAAAGCTATTGGCTATATTAGTCACAAAAGCATTTCTATTGTAGTGATATTAAAAGTTTTGTTAGTGCGTTTTAAAACATAACCACATTATTTACATTGTCCTTAAAATTTTGTGATGTCCTTTCCGAAAAAAGAGACATCCAGGACAATAAACAACCCCCCAAAAAACAAGGATGCTTTGACACAAGAACTCCTTTTTTCTCAGTAATTTATGCTTTACATGTTACAGTTGCTGTCGATGTTTTAGTTGTTGTTTTATTACAAAATGTGCAACATCATTATTGTTGTGCCGGTGAGTGTGTGTGTGTGTGCGTTTGAAGGACAACAAGAGAAACGACTTTTAATTAAACTCCAAAATAGCAGCAACAATGGTATTCAGCAACCACCCAGTAAAAAGGGAGAATACACGCACACACACACAAACACACATTGGGTGAGTGCTCACCCACAGAGAAAATGAAAAATGAGTGAGGATTTAAGCATGATTAAATTCCCCAAAAAAAATTATATGCAATTATTGACCTCTCTAACCCGAACTGGTGGGAGAGATTGAGGAAGGGGGAACCCTCTCCCCCTTCCATGGAAGAAATTTGAATTTCAAAGATTTTTGTTTTTCGGATTTTATGATGTCTTACAGCAAGGACCAAAATGTCCTTGATAAATTGTCGATGCTGTCAAGTGTAAAAATTTTTATTTTTAACAATATTTAAAAAAAGACAAGAAAGACCTCCACAACGCCCTCTCATAAAAAGGGCCCATCTTAGAAATAAAAGATGAAGGGGAATAATAAAAAAACCAAAAACTGCTCGTTAAGAAATGTAAAAAAAACGAAAGATTGGCTGTTCGTTACAGCTACGGAAACGTAAAGCTTTCTGCCATGAATGAAAGAGAAACTGTGAATTGCGTTTCCTTAACAAAGGAAATTGACTCAAGTAGACCAGCGGGTGATTTCCTTTAGTTCTGTGTTCTGCTCCGCAACAATAGAATAGAATCGAATAAAAAACTGTGTGGAGGAGAACAAAAAACCAAAAATAAAAAATAATGCAGCTTATAAAAGACTAAGGACTTAAAACAAAAATAACAAAAAATCCAACCACAAATTTTATTTAAAAATTGGCAATTCCAAAAAGGACGACATAATTGTTTCCTTTTTTTTCAAGACAAACAAAAATTTATTGGCAGTAAATGTGGCAGCATTTTTTGGTATTGATATATCAAACAATAGGAATGTGTAACATAGATATTTTATATCATCTCCAAGGTATCTTCAGGACTAGCTCGAGAGAAGGGGTACTCCTTTATTTTTCTTCATGTACAACATTAATTGCTATCATGCCTAAATCCAATTAATATTTATTAAATAAAAAATTTATTTCATCGAACATCTATGTAAACAGTACCAAGTTGCCCATAGGGACCCCACTAAGGCCACACAGGTATTGTTCCCTTTAATATCCTGTTTTGCCTACTTTGTACGCACACACTCACATAACCATCAATAACGTATGGTAAGTTATGCAAACTTTGACTTACATGCGTGTTTTTATTCCATCAATTCACTACCAGGCAGAAAATAAATTTCCGCTAGGCTAACTTAGGGGCAGCTATTAAATGGATTATGCGAAAGTGAACCGCTTTCGCGTAATGTCTGTAAGTTATATTGGAACAACTATTTGACATTTAGGGTAATGGTATGTAATACTGACATTATTACACTTTGGATTTATGATAATGTCTTTGAAGACAGCAAGGAAACATAGATATTAATTAGGTGTATTTGAAGGAAATGGAAAGGAAACACCAATTCAGCAAAGTTTTTCAGGGGAAAAAATTTCAATTTAACAAAGTTTTTTATGAAATCCCCCAATTTAACAACGGGTTTCCAAAGAAAAACGCAATTCAGCATAGACAAAATGCAATTCAGCAACGTTTTTTGTATAAAAAACTAAATCGCTTAAAGTTTTTGTGAAGAAAAATATCAAGTTTGCTATGTTTTCAAAGAAAAAGTTAATTCTACTAAGTTTTTTCAAAGAAAAACTCAATTCAGCAAGATTTCTTTATTTACAAACTCAGAATGTACGGTTTCAACAGAATGTATCAATTCAGTTATGTTTTTTCTATAAAAAAACTGAATTCAACAACGTTTTTCAAAATAAAAACAAAAATTTTCAAGAAAAACTCAATTCAGCAAGATTTTTCTATCGAAAAACTCAAGAAAAAAGTCAATTCTGCTAAGTTTTTCCAAAGAAAAACTCAATTCAGCAAGATTTTTCTATTGACCAACTGAATTCAGCTGGGATATGCTATATTAAAACGCAATTCAGCGATCAGTTTCAACAGAAAATATGCATTCAACAAGAAGAAACCCATTTCTTCCAAGATTTTTCGTGAATAGCGTCAATTCAGCAGCATTTTCCTATAACAAACCTTAATTCAGCTAGGTGTTACTACCGAAAAAAATAACGGTGCCATTTTTTGTTTGCGGAAAAAGTATTTCCAGTTTGGGATTTCTACGTAAAACGTAATTCAGCTAGGTTTTTTGTAGCAAAACTTAATTCAGCTATTGAAAATGCAATTCAGCTGGTATTTTTTTTATAGAAAACTGCAATTAAGCTAGGGTTATTTCGATAGCAAACCATAATTCACCTAATTTTCTATAGAAAAATTCAGCTAAGGTTTTCTGTAGCAACACACAATTCAGCTATGTATTTGCTACATCAAACTGATTTCATTTATGTTTTATATAACAAAACACAATTCAGCTAGGTTTTTTCTGAAGAAAAACTTAATTCAGCAAACATTTTTAATAAAAAAAATACATTTTAGTTAAGTTTTTCCCAATTCAGCAAATGCTTTATAAAGGAATATACAATTGAGATAAGTTTTCCTGTAAGATACCTCAATTCAGCTAATTCAGCATTGGGAAACTATATTCAGCTAGGGTTTTCTATCGAAAAACTCCATTCAGCAAGGGTTTTTGATAGCAATATACATTTGAGCAAAGTTTTTCTGTAAGAAGCAACAATTCAGCTAAGATATTCTATTAGGAAACTATATTCAGCTAGGCTTTTCTACACAAAATTCACAATTCAGCTTGGGTTTTATATGGAAAAATTTAATTCAGCAAGGCTTTTATATTCAAAAACTCAATTCATCATATATTCCCTATAGATAGACACAATTTAGTTAAGTTTTTCTATAGGAAAATATAATTCACCAAATTTTTTTTGGATAAAATCTTCATTCTACAGAGTTTCGGGTAAGTTTTTCTATAGAAAATTCAATTCAGCAACGTTTTTCATACAACATCTGCATTCTCCAAAGTTCTTCTACAGAATAACTTCGCTGAATAGTGCTTTTCTCTTGAAAACACATAATTCAGCTAGGGCTTTCATTATAGAAATTCAATTAAGCAAAGGTTTTCTAATAAAAAAATAAATTTTTTCGGCCCTTCATAACTTCTTAACCAAAAAATAACAAATCAAATCCAAGTAGTTGTCTAACTTTGATTGCATTTAATCCACTTCAGTTATTTGAGTTATTTGCCCAACAACAACGAAAGTTCTACTCCCCGATTATCCTTGTCAAAAGTTGTTTAGGGAATATGAACAACAACAACAGAGACAACAAAAATCCTAATGCATGTGTCTGGGAGAAAGTGTAATGTGAATGAAATCAAGTCCTGTTCATAAAGGAGCACTTTGGCCATACAAATGAAGTCAGTCTATAATTTGATGCCTTCTTCGCAGATATTTATTTTTTTTCTTTTCTTCTTCTTCTTAGCTGATTTGTTGTAAGTCATGCCAATTGTAATCTCAAACATATGGTCGTAAATCATATTCAAGTGATTTATATTCATAATAGAGTGTAAAGAAATGTTTTCAATTTTTTCCTTTTCGTTTCGTTGTTGCTTGCTTGCCCCTCTGCCCACTCATTACTGGAATGTGAGGAAAAAACACATCTGATGAAAAAAATAGGAAAGAGGAGGGGGTGAGAGAAATAGAGTTGCCGGTATACAGTAAATGGCTAATATTTTCAGAAAACATAACATAATTTTATTTTTTATCGAAAAAAAAACTTGGTATTTTTATACATATAAAAATTTGCTGAATTAACATTTGTTATAGAAAAACTTAGCTTAATTGAGTTTTTCATTAGAAAAACTATGATTTTTATTACAAAAACTTGCTGAATTGAAGTTTTGTAATGAAAAACGTTGGTTTCTCTAGCAATAACTTAGCTGAATTGGGATTTACTATAGCAAAATCTTGCTGAATTGGGATTTTCTTTGCAAAAACTTGCTGAATTGAGGTTTTCATCAGAAAAACATTGTTTTCTCTAGAAAAACCTAGCTGAATTATGGTTTACTATAGCAAAGTCTTGCTGAATTCAGATTTTCATGCCAACAAACTTTGCTGAATTGAGTTATTCTTTAGAAAAACTTAGCTGAATTATGTGTTCCTCGCTATGTTGCGATTTTCTTCATAAAAACTTTGCTGAATTGTGTTTTTATAAAGAAGATCTGCTCTGAATTAACTTTTCTATTGACAAAATGGTGCTGAATTTTGTTTTTCTATAAAAAAAAACTTGCTGAATTTGGTTTTCTGTTAAACATACATATTAACTAAATTCATTTTTTACATAGAAAACCGTTGCTAAATTCAATTTTCTTACAAAAACACTTTGCTGAGTGGAGTTTTTTTAAAGGCAATTAATTGCTGAATTGCATTTTTTTTATTGAAAATATGTACTGAGTTAAGATTTTTGTCAGGAAACTTCTCTAAATTGTGTTTATCAATAGAAAAACCTTGCTGAATTATGTTTTTCTATGGAAAAAATATTTATGATTTGAGGCTTTCGATAGAAAAACATTGCTGAATTGGATTTGTCTATTGAACAACTTGGCTGAAATTAGTTTTTATATAACAAAACGTTGCTATATTGTGTTTTACGTTAGTATATATTTGCTGAATTGAGTTTCTCCATAGAAAACCACAGTTGAATTGTGTTCTCATATAGAAATTTGTTGCTGAATTGAGTTTAGGTGCTGAATATCCTAGCTGAATTGATATTTGCTAATAAAACTTTGTTGAAATGGTGGTTTCTTCAGAAAAATCTTGCTGAACTATGTATTCCATTCGAAAAACATAGCTGAATAAAGAATTTTTATAGAACCACATTGCTGAATTGTGTCTTTCTTTACAAAAACCTTTCAGAATTGAATTTTTCTGAAGAAAAATCTTGCTGAATTGACTTTTTCTAAAGGAAAACTTTGCAAAACATTGCTGAATTATGTTTTTCTTTGGAAAACCCTTTCAGAATTGATTGTTACTACAGAAAAACCTTGAGTAATTGGTTTTTTTTCTATAGAATATCTTAGCTGAATTGAGATTTTTCTATACGACAGACTTGCTGAATTGAGTTTTCAATAGCAAATCATTGCTGAATAGATTTTCCCCCAAAAAACTTTGCTGAATTGAGGTTTTCATAAGAAAAAATCAGTGGAATTGACTATTTCTTCAAAAAAAAAAGGTTTCTGATTTGAATTTTTCTTTTAATTAAATTCCTAAAATTTTCCCATTCATTACACAACGAAGTAAAGAGATAATTTTTAGAACTTATTTTCTAACACATGGCAACCCTATTTTGTCTTACAAAACAAATATCTGTTTATTAATAAAATATTATATTTAAGTTGAAGAAATTTGAATTGCTTCTTCTTTTTCTTTTGCTGGCTACAAATTTATTTGAAACCCCATAATTCTCCAAAGGCGTTCTGTAATTCATGAGAAATAACAGATTCTTATGAGACTGCCTCCTTGTTCCATCTAGACATGTATGTATGAGTGTGTGTGTCCTTGTGTAGGTCTGAGACAAATGAGCCATTATTGGAATGTGCGTGTAAAATGTTTTTTTTTTCTTGTTGGCCATTCACACATTCTCTGCAAAAAGAAAAAAAGGAGTTGCTAATCGCATACTCCATGCTCCATTCGTTCTCATTCATGAACATGTGTGCGTGTGTTTGTGTCTGTCTCTCCTTTTTGATTATTATGTTTATAACGTCCCACTCGTTCGTATGAATGAATTTCTATGGCATTATTTTTTCATGAAGTAATTTTCGTGTGCAAATTAGTTTATTGGAATTTATTTTTTATTTGAATGGTCCCTCCCCTTCCCCTTCTCTTCCAACTCCTACAATTTCTTGCCTCCACATTTTTTTTTTTTTTTGCTCCAGACACCCTAACGTTGCTGGTAAACATAAAGTAATTTTTTACAGGTAATGTCAGGATTTTGGCATTAAGCATTGCGTGTATCCTTTTCTGTAAAGCATAACCGAACGTATGGCTGATAGTTCTCCATGTCGTTTGTTTTCTTTTCTTCCTCCTTAAACTTTCTAAGTTCTCCAAAAAAAAAATTATAAGGGTTCAACATGGAAAATGCGTTTCTCATTTTACATGTATGGCATTTTCTAAAAAAAATAAGAATCCATATAGCACGCAATAAGGCTGAAGAAAACATATTGATTTTATTAGTTTTCCTGGCATATTCCCGGAAGTTTTGCTAACTTCCGGTTGCTAAAACTAAAGTTCGTGTTAAGGTAAAATTTGATATTCTTAGAGAAAACTTTAAATGTTCTGGAAAAACAGGTTAATTGATATTATTTTATATTTCTTTAAAAAACCTTTGCTGAATGGATTTTTTCTATAAATAAACTTAGCTGAATAGATTTTTTTTTTTGCAGAAAAGTGACTAAATTAATCCTTTCTATACAAAAACTTAGCTGAATTAAATGTATCTTTGTAAAATAGTAGGGAATTCAGCTCCTCTGTAAATAAAAGGTTTGCTGAATTAAATTTTCTGTAAAAAAGCCTTGCTGAATTGTGTTATTCTTATGAAAAACATAGCTGAATTGGGTAACTCCTATGAAAAACCTAGCTGAATTGAGTTTTTCTATGAAAAGTAAAGCTGAATTCAATTTTTTCTATAAGAAACCTTTGCTGAATTAGGGTTTTCAATAAGGAAACCATACTGAATTGAGTATTTTCAAAGGAAACCCTTGCTGAATTGATTTTTGTTTTTCATAATAAAACTTAGCAGAACTGAATTTTTCTACAGAAATATATCCCGCGTTGGGATTTTCAATGGAAAAATAAAGCCGATTACACATTTTCTATACAAACCCTTTGCTGAATTGAATTTTTCTGTTAAAAATTTTTTTCTGTTAAAATTTTTTTACTTTAGAGAATCGCCACGTTGGGCGCCATGATAAAATACTTTGTTGAATTGATTGCAAACAGAAAAATCTGTGCTGAATTTAGTTTCTATGAAGAAAATAGATTTTTGCAGAAAAACTATCGTAAATCGAATTGTGAAGAACCGCCACGTTGGGCGCCAACGATGTTTTAAATATTCTTCCCAGTCTGAACACAAAATAATGATGATTGAATTGAAAAAAACTTTTATTCATTGATCTAGCGTTTTAATTCTAAAAATACTGGTGAAAAAAGTTACTTTAGAGAATTCCCACGTTGGGCGCCAGTGAGTTTTCAATAAATATTCCATGCCTTAAAACTAAAAATTTCTCCGATAGAATAAGGTGTGGGGTGGTTACAAATAATTTTTATATGAATGATGCGATACTGTGGTTAGGACTATTGAGAATTCCCACGTTGGGCGCCAGTTTTGTTTTGAAATATCTTTCCTGTCAAAAATTTATAAACAATTCTGATTTTCTGCAAATCAGTTCTCTATGAGCTTAACCAATAAACACATAATAATTATAGGAAATTTCTTCAAGTTTCATTTCTTCAAATACCGCACGTTGGGCGCCATTTGTTTTTTGAGATATTTAATATGACAACTAAAAGAAATTTGTTTATTGTAATAAGTGTTGAGTGTTACAGAGATCCTTAGGTTTTATTTATTTATTTCCTATTTATCCTCTAAGTGCCTCCAATGAATATAAATTGTTGTCAATCTCTAGCCCGAAAATATTTGCTACTCGAATAGAATTAATTAAAGCGGCTACAGCCATTACCACATTAAGTAACATTATAGCCAAGTATTATTAGTCACAATCGGGAGAGACAATTCCTTTAACAAATTACTTTTGTGCGTTTAGCAATGTCATCGGATTTTTTCGGTTACCTTTTACAGCAACAAAAATACACGGAAGATGAGTGTTGAGACGCCTTGAGAAATCACATACACGGGTGTCAAATGGCCAGGGCATGACTATAAACAAATCTCAAAGTGGATGGCTGCTGAATGGATTGATGTCGCATACAACAAAAAAATCATTTTGTGTTCGTTTTTTTAATGGGTAATGGGCGCAATGGAGGGCCATTAATTTTTCGGCAGGATATTTACGCCGAACAATTGAAATGAAGCAGCAAAATCACACACACAAATAGTATGGTATGGATCTTAACATAAAAGCCAATATTATGCCTTTGTTCCGCATCACTCCCACTGAACTCTCACTCTTTTTTCCTCCCTCTCCATTTTTTCATCCTGACATAAAACAATTGCCCAGGATTGTCATGCAATGTCGTTAACATTTCGTTCGGTTTTTTGTGACAGCAGTATGATTTTTTTATTGTTGTTGTTGTTTTTTTACTTTTCCACAATTCCATCAACCGTTGACATTAATGACGATTCATTGAGGATGATTTCTCATCCTTTTCATTACGACAATGAAGACCAGGATGAACCAGAACCAAAGCCGAGATAAAAATCATTACTCATGTCATGTTTGTTGCTGTCTGACTTGAGAGCGGAGCTTTCAGATTTTTTCGGATATTTTCCCTTCGTCTCCATTGGTTATTGTCTTCCTTCGAAATGCCTTAATGCTGAGACATCAATTTGGCCCCAGCCATGTACAGCTGCAGCTGGTGAAATTGAAGAGCAATTGCCAGTTTCCTATTTTGGCTACTTAAAATGCAACACAATACCGAATTCAAATTGATGAGGATGAAACATTTTCGTGGGATTTTCAAACGAAATATCGAAACGCAACGAACGAAAAAAAAATTGTCAGTCGTAAAACCAGGAATGCCAGATTGGTTTCTTCTGGCAAATCGATGGAGAAGAAGAGAAATTGCCAAAACATTTTCCTCAAACTTCCAATTGGTTTACAAGTCTTCGAATTGAAAACATGATTTGTAGGAAATGATCAAATTACCATTTCTTTGGGTATTGAACCACTCTTCCCATTACCCCTTCTTCTTCTTGAGCTTTCCACCCACATAACGCATGTGTTACCTGTTCAAAAAATGATTTTTTTGGTGGCGGATTATTCAAAATTATGATTACATTTTATTAGCCTTTATAAGTTGTAGAGGTGTGTGTGTATGTGGGTGCTTGTTCCTGTTTGTGGTGGGTGTTTAGTTTCCTTCCTCCCTTTTAGTCTGGAGCTGTCAAATTCATTGCCTTTGTTTGCTTTTGGTTTTCAACAACATTTTAATCGATTTTTTATAAGAAAAACTTATCACCCAAACACAAATAGGGTGTTAATGTCAATACAAAAGGTTAAAGGTTGTTACGGTATTGGTTTAGTGACAAGGTAACAAGTTAATTTCAAACTATAAAGGAGAGAGTGGGGTGGAGGAGGGTGGTTAGAACATAGCGCAAAGGTAGTGTAAGCGGGCGTTTACGTATTTAAATTGGTATAATTTTTCCAAAGAAAATTAGAAAAACCCATATAATTTAATAATGAAGGACCCCACGTTGGGCGCCACTTTAAAAAAGTTATATATAAAAGCGGCTTTTTATTAGCGATGTGATTCCAATTATTGTGGGATTGACGTTTTTGGGATAAACAGCACGTTGGGCGCCATATACTCCATCTGAAAGGTACACTCAAGGTACAGGGAGCTACGTTGGGCGCCATTTTTCAAAAAATGCTATATAAAATAATTTTTATAATAGATTTTGATTGCAATTATTGTGGGATTGGTGTTTTAGGGATAAACAGCATGTTGGTCGCCATATAATCCATCTGAAAGGTACACTAAATAAGGTGCCAGGTTGGGCGCCATTTTTCAAAAATTCCTATATGAAATAATTTTTGTATATGATATTGAAGTGAGACGATTTCAATAATTGTGGTATAGGTGTTTTTGAGATAAAAACCATGTTGGGCGCCATATACTCCATCTGAAAGGTACACTGAATGTCAAAAGCGCCTGTTTGGGCGCCACTATAAAGGAGAGGGAGGGGGTAGAGGAGAGTGGTTTTGACTACAGCGCAAGAAGGGGTATTTGGAATTGTTCTGTAATTGAATTTGGTATTCAATGCATAAAAAAAATTATATAATTAGATTTTGAAGGACCCCAGGTTGGACGCCATTTTTTGAAAAATTCCTTTATAAGATAAATTTTGTATGTGATTTCAATAATTGTGGTATAGGTATTTTTGGGATAAACATCACGTTGGTCGCCATATAATCCATGTGAAAGGTATATTTGTATAAGGCGCCAGGTTGGGCGCCATTTTTGAAAGTTTGCTATATGAAATAATTTTTGTTTTAGCGATGAGATTGCAATTATTTTGGAACATGTGTTTTTGGGATAAACTCCACGTTGGGCGCCATTTACACCTTTTCAAAGGTACACTAAATGAATAAGGCGCCAAGTTGGGCGCCATTTTTGAAAAATTGCCATATTAAATAATTTTTGTATAAAAGACATGATTTCAATACTAATGGAATTGTATTTGTGGAATATGCACCACGTTGGGCGCCATGTACTCCATCTGAAAGGAACACTGAATGTACAAGACGTCAAGTTGGGCACCATATAAAAACCCAAAGCAACCTTCTTAGGCATTATCTAAAGGTTAGAATAATGGGAACATTTCTATAATTTAATTCGGTATAAATTGTACAGAAAAAAATTAGAAAAACCGAGTATACTTCTATTAGGATGATCACAAAGTTGGGCGCCACTTCTTCCAAAAATGTTTTCTTGAATTAGCGATGCAATTGAAAACATTAACTAAGTTGACATCATGGCTGAACATAAAAAATTGTTTGGAATACCCAGCAATTCTGAAGAGAGCATACGTTGGGCGCCATTTTGAAAAATCTACTCTGTCTGAACAGTAAAAAAATGTTCCGACATAAAAAAGGTGTCTACAATAATTTTAAAATGTTCAAAACAAAGCCTTTAGGAAATGCTTGGCTCCACCTTGGCGCCACTTTTTCAAAATTCTGAAGAGAACCTACGTTGGGCGCCATTTTGAAAAATCTACCTTGTCTGAAGAGCAAAAAAGAATGCTCCGATATAAAGGGTATCAACAAATATGTTTTAAAATGTTAAAACAAAACCTTTAGGAATTGCGTAGTTCCCATTTTGGGCACCACTGTTTTCAAAATGTGTTTTCTATGTAAAATATTCAAGGTTGGGCGCCATTTCCATTTTGCAACACCACTTCACTGTCTGAAGTGTAAATAATCCTCTGCATAAAGGGGCTGATTGTTTAAAGCAGAGCCCTTAGAACAAGCATAGTCCCACTTTGGGCGCCACTGACCAACTGGCGTTCAACGTTTGGATGCACAAAATAAGGATTCCCTATTTTTTTAATATTAGATTTTGCAATTTTGTACTTGATCCAAAATTTAGACTTGATCTAGAATATTTTCCATAAGATTATGAGGGCCATAGGAGTGGGTTTTTAAAGAATATTTTCCAGTGGTCTTTTAAAAAATATTTTCCAGAAGATTATTAGGGCTATAGCCGAGGTTTCTATAAAGAATATTTTCCAGAGGATTATAAGACCTGTATCGGTGGATTTTTAAAGAATATTTCCCAGAGGATTATCAGAGTTATATGCGTGGATTTTTAAAGAATATTTTCCAGAGGATTATTACAGCAGTAGGCGTGGATTTTTAAAGAATATTTTCCAGAGAATTACTACAGCTATAGGCTTGGATTTTTAAAGAATATTTTCCAGAGAATTTCTACAGCTATAGGCTTGCATTTTTAAAGAATATTTTCCAGAGAATTTCTACAGCTATAGGCGTGGATTTTTAAAGAATATTTACCAGAGTATTACTACAGCTATAGGCGTGGATTTTTAAAGAATATTTTCCAGAGGATTACTACAGCTATAGGCGTGGATTTTTAAAGAATATGTTCCAGAGTATTACTACAGCTATAGGCTTGGATTTTTTAAGAATATTTTCCAGAGGATTATTAAAGCTATAGTGGCGCCCGATTTGCTACGGAGACCTGATAAAATTTTGAATCTTCTATGGTCTTTATGAATACGTTGGGCGCCATTTTTTTACATTTTTTTTATTATCCGAAATATCGCGCTTCATTAAAACTCTTATACCACATGTCAGAGAATTTTGTTCTAATTTTAATTGTCTATTATAAAACGTTGGGCGCCATTTATGTTATTAAATTTATTCATAAGTTTTCTCCGATAATTTATTTAATTGAAGTTTTTCGGAATATTTTTTTATGAATTTGAGGCAAATGAGTCTTTTCAATTTTAATTTATTTTATATTTGATTAAAATTGGGGTTTGTCAAAATATTTTCTTTTTGGACAAGTCATCTAATCGGATTGAGTGAATTGAAGATGAAATTTATTTCCAATAAGGAGAGATAGAAATATTTAATAATTCATAAAAAAACTTTCAAATCAAATATTACGAATCATCAATCAATTCAAATCAAATGAAATATTTTTTTTTTTTTTTTTTTTTTTGACAGATTTTTGTGACATTTTAATGGAGAGAAAATAAAAAAAATTTGAATTGACAATGGTGAGGAATTTCATTTTTATTGAGGCAAACTGATGGGTTTTCCCAAAGAGGAAAAATATTGTAAAAAACCAGCCTTCACAGGAAAATTGCTAAGCATCATCAGTGTCATGTTGCCATTGTTTCAACTTCTACATTATGCCGCATCAAATGACAGTTTCGAAACATTTATCATTGCCACCAAAAAATAATGGAGAGAGAGTACGGAAAAAATGTTCCTGAAGTCTCTGGTGATAAGTTTTCATTCCTTTCTCATTTTTTGTTTTTTGGCTACTTTCTGATGAAGATGTATACCTTATGAAGCGTAGAGGTAGCCTATCACCTTCAATTAGCTTCAAACTTGAGCCACTTTAGGTGATTGACTGAAGTTTCTCAGAGTCACCTACTCCATTAACTTAGCAGCTACTTATACCAGCCACCCCGCCCAAGTGAAGTGGTTTACCAGAGTTTATGAGAATGTTTGTTGGCTGGTTGGTTGGTGTTTCTGTTTTCTGATTGGATTACCTGTCATTTTGGTTGATTTTTTCCATAATCTTGTCAGATTACATGGCTGGGAAAGGGAACACGAATAAGCAGTTGTTGTTTTGAAGGATAAATGGAGAAAGGAGTTCCTTGGCTGCCTGTGGCCACCATGCAATGGTTTGCGTGTTTTTTGTTAAAAAAAGAGTTTTCCTTTCTTCGATTCCAGCTATGCAGCAGGCTAGCTGTCAAGTTCCAATGCTGGTGGATGGTGGTGGCAGGAGTTGTGTTTCCTTGCCTTCGTTTCTCTCCATTTCATTCCAAACGAGTGATCCCTTGACAGCTTCACTTGTTGTTAGATTTATGGTGTTGGTCTTGCCGTTGTGGCAGTTCCATGTTCTGTCTTAATAAAGCTTAAGTGTTTTGTGTGTTCTAGCTGCCGCCAATGTTCAGCTGTTCCTCGAAGAATTTTTATCTTTTGACACCCTCAAGGCAATGAAAAGACGTGTAAATGTCTTTGGCGGAGCGAAGAAGAATCCTTTAAGCATCCATCCACAGGAATTGTTCCTAATTATCTTTGATAACCAAAAACAAAAAAAAGCAAACGAGCAAAGACAACACTAAGTAATGTAGGGGAGGAGGGGTGAGGGAGGAAGAACACCTTAACATAGCTGAGAAATAAAATTAATTTCAATTTTTTGTAATTCATTCTCTTCCACCTCTTAAAGATGCTTTCTCCTTAATGATGAACAGCTCATTTTGTTAGAATTGTAACAATTTAATCCAGGTGCATTATTTACATGGCATTAATTTCCTTTGATGGGAAACAACCATCCTTTTCTCCATACCCCCCGTCCTCTCTAATAGAGTTAAATTTGCTATGCTTACTTTTTTTGAGGTAATCTTTATGGCCGTATTACATTATTAGCTGAAAGGTATGAGGGTTGTGCGGGGGTTCCTTGTAATTATTACCCATTTCCGCCCCCCCCTGTCTGGCTGATTAAATCACAAAACATTACCATAATAGTTGTTCGCAGAAATTTCTCTTTGACGTCTAAGTTTTGTAGTTTTGAATTAATATTCATTCCTTGGCTAAAATCCTTTTCAGTTAGCAGTTAGTTTTGCTTTTGTCGCAGTATTACAAAGGCAAATGGTAAGGAAGTCTTAAACAGCCGGTTCCTAATGTTGTGGAAATGGTTAAACTAAGAACAGCTAAATTTTTTAAAGACAATTTTTATAAATTAAATCATTGAGGGCTTATATAGGGAAAATGGCGCCCAACGTGGTTGCAGAGAGACTTTACACAACAATAAAAATAAGATATTTTTACAATAGAGTAAGTGTCGCCCAATGTACATATATATACAATAAACAAAATAGAAAACAGAAAATAATAGCATTTGTTCCCAACTGGCGCCCAACGTTTGGATGCACAGAGTAAGGATTCCCTAGTTTTTTTTTAATATTAGCTTTTGCAAATTTAAATTTGATCCAATATTTAGACTTGATATAAAATATTTTTAGAGGATTATTGGAGCTTTAGGCGTGGTTTCTTTAAAGAATATTTCCAGAGGATTATTACAGCCATGGGCATGGATTTTTAAAGAATATTTTCCAGAGGATTATTAGAGATATGGGCCTGGAATTTTTAAGGACTACTTTCCAGAGAATTATTACGGATACAGGCGTTGATCTTTTTAAAGAATATTCTCCCGAGGATTAGTAGAGGTATAGGCGTGGATCTTTTTAAAGTATATCTTCCAGAGGTTGGATTTTTTAAATAATAACCAATTTTAAATTATTAGAGCTATTGATTGGCGTGGATTTTTTAAATATTTTTTTTTCGATGACCAACAATTACGGTTGATTTTTTCAAAATATTTACTCAAGATCCAGTCTTAGGCGTGGATTATTCAAAAATATTTTTTCAAGGTCCGTACTTTAAAAATCCAAAAAGTAGAAGACCCTCTAGCGGACAATTGTGAAGGTACAAGCTCTGACTTCATTTAATGGTTTGGACCCATTTGAAAGGTTGTTACAAAATTTTGACCCTTTTGTGGGGGAGATACCAGAAGGACTTTATCGATATTCCCCATCTTAGAACTTGATTTAAGTTTGAAAGAACTACCAGCCAGGCCGACAGACGGGCATTGGGAAATCGACTCCACATTGTCTCAAACGGATTTGGTCCAAAGAAACATGGGAACCAAGACCAATATTTCTATGAGGCACATTTTTGCCGCAGCAAAGTGTTGTGTACCATCATTACCTAATTGCCAGATGGTATAAAAAATGTGGGGACAGAATTGGCGCCCAACGTTTTCCATCAACTCAAATAACAAAGAAATGGTGTAAGCATTTATAAAGTCACGTTTATATCGTTTATATATCTAATATTTATATATCATCTTATAGACTCTCGCAAAATAGTGTGTAGACAACTTGTGGCGCCCAACGCGGTACTCTGGCTAAACGAAAATAATAAATTGTAAAATTGTCCTTACAAAAAATCCAAAAATAAATATATAGGTCTCAATCTGGTCATTGTAATAGTAATTTTAGATGCAAACATTTTTAAAGAACAAGTGGCGCCCAACGTGGTACATTGCCCACTAAAATAAAATAAAATTGTAATATTTTCTTTACGAAAAATCCAAAAAGAAATATATAACCCTTAGTCAATTCATTTGAATAGCAATTTTATAGGACATATTTTCAAAAATCAATTGGCGACCAACGTCTGGATTCTTGGTTAGGAAAACGATTTTCTCATTCTAGGTATTTTTATGGTACTAGGGCGTTACTATGGGGAAAATAAGGTAATTTGAATGCCAACATTTAGATGAGGTATTTTCAAAAAGCAATTGGCGCCCAACGTCTGGGTTTCATTGTGAAGAAACCGATTATCTGATTTTAGGTATTTTTATGCTCCTCGTAGCTATGATTAGCAATTTTAGAGGAGATATTTTCAAAAAGCAATTGGCGCCCAACGTCCGGATTCTTGGTTAGGAAAACGATTTTCTCATTTTAGGTATTCTTATGGTACTAGGGCGTTACTATGGGGAAAATAAGGTCATTTGAATGCCAACATTTAGATGAGGCATTTTCAAAAAGCAATTGGCGCCCAACGTCTGGGTTTCATTGTGAGGAAAACGATTATCTGATTTTAGGTATTTTTATGGTCCTTGGACGTAGCTATGAGATCGGGTCAACTAAAATAAAAATTGGATGTTTTGTTACGAAAATCGAAAAGAAATTAGTCAATTGAACGCTAATTTTAGATGAGACGTTATCAAAAACGCAATTGGCGCCCCACATTTGGATTTCATTGTGAGAAAAACGAGCCTCTAATTTTAGGTATTTCTTGGTCCTAGGACGTTACTATGGGAAAAATTAAGCCCTACCAAATTTTAGATTAAACGTTTTTCAAAACAATTGGCGCCCAACGTATGGATTCCTGTTGATGAAACAACATTCTCTCATATTAGGTATTTTCATGGTCCCAGGTCTTTGCAACTGAATTAAAAATGTTTAATTTTACAGAAATGGGAAATAAATAGGTCATTTGAATACCAATTCTTCCTAAAGAGCTATTGACGTCCAACGTCTGAATTCTTGCGAGGAAAAACATTCATTCTTTTAGGTATTTTTATATCGCTTTCTGAGGGAAATTTCCATGCGATATGGATATAAGCCGACTTTTCGGCGTTTGTAGGGTATGCAGTTTTTTATATATCATTGTTAGTCCATT
Organism: Musca vetustissima; assembly: GCF_032173495.1. Lineage (NCBI taxonomy): Eukaryota > Metazoa > Arthropoda > Insecta > Diptera > Muscidae > Musca > Musca vetustissima. The sequence continues at coordinate 1,868 of NW_026882766.1, read as the reverse complement.
GACACAACCCTTATGTATAGGACCTGTCCTATTTTAGTTTTATTTTTGAGGTTCCGGGCACCATTCCAAGCTAAATAGCTTTGATCCGGTATTTATAGTTTTGAGTGGATGCAATTGTATTCCCTAAAGGTTTTATGGTTCAGGTTCTCGGAGGATACAGAAAACTCGTAGAAGAATTTTCTTCAATATAGGTCCACGCTATTTATTTCCTAAAGGTCTTATCAACATTTCTTTCATAGGTTTAGATTCCTGCTTTTATATAGCCTTCATATAAGGAATCTGACCGATTTTAGTTTAACAATTCTTTAACAATTCCTAACATAACTGCAGGTAGTCATCTCCTTTCAATAATCCTTAATCCTCATTTAAAAAAAAATCCAAAACATTAATCCACCACCTGTCCCATCGATTTCCGTCATAATTCCATTTCCCCATTTCGAATTACCATTTCGCCAAACTTTTCCGTCTAATGGCAAATACGGTAAAACTTCATCATAAAATCTAATCTTCGTTATTAAAAAAACAAAGATAGATGAGAATAATTATGTCTAGGATTTGCAGCAATGATCAGGTGGTCCAGCCAGTCAGCCAGTCGTTCATTGGAGTGGAACACAAACCAAGTTTGAAGAAGAAGATGGAAAAAAACTTTTCAATTAAAATTAGTTATTGATTTCCACTTGCATGATTTTTGTATTCCCAAGAAAAGCAAACATGAGCAGACATTGCCAATTCCTTCATCTCCTTCCTCATCCGGCCAACAATATTATTTAATCCACACCCCCATATGGCTAATCGGAAAATATGCTGCACACCTGTTCCTTGGTTATTTGTAATTATAAATGGTTAAATATTTGTTTTATTTTTTTTCTCCCCTTCTTTTAGGTAAACAAATATGCATATTTTGTTTCTTCTTCTTCCTTTCTTGGTTGCCATGAGACTTCCGTCCTGCTGTTGACTTAGTATTGCACCTATTAAATTTTCAGCCATCCATCTCTAATATCCATTGATCCTTAAATTGTTTTTTAATGGAAACCTTTTGGCCTTTCAAGTTTATTGATTATGGCGCCCAAATGGTAAAACAGCCAACAAAGTTTTAAGTTTCCCCACCGGATGGCCAACAATAATTTATAACAAATCGACTTTTGCATGGCCATTTCGTTTTAATTAATCACCTAATTGGCTATTAAGGTGCAGCAGCAGCTGCTAGGGGGTTTTCCTTACGCCTCCTCAATTCAGCTAATTTATGCCCCCATTTTTCACAATTTGTATGGCAGACAGCCTTCGCTAATTTATGCCTCCATTTCTTCACATTTTGTATGCCAGACATGGCCTAATCGAATTAATATTAAATTACCAATAAAATCTGTATCAAATTTCCAAATTACCCACCACATTTTTCTTCTTTCGGCGTTATAATTTATTCCATAATTTATTTTTCGAATTACGGAATTATTGAATTTCTGAGAAAATATTTCATGCTGGCAATGCCTCCCCATCTTATAATGAGCTGTTTATTAAACAGCGCCCTCTATTGTTTATTGTGTGTATGAATAAACAAAGCACAAAGCTTTGTGTAACAAAAAGCTTATAAACATCTTAAATAGATAATGATGCCACAGTGTATGAAAATGTGTATTGAATTATGGCAAAAATACCAGAAAATCCCCAAATATTTTGGAAATTCAGAAAAAATAATTTTATTGCCTAAAATGGATTTTTTAAGTAGAGAGTTGATAAAGGCGGATTCCAACCCTTCGAAAACATCACAGAATATTTTTCTGGATCCCCTTTATGTAGAATCCCAGAAAATTCCCTCATAATAAAAGTCATTTTAATGCGACCAAACTCATATGGTATAACAACAATTC
>NW_026882765.1:0-43796 GCF_032173495.1 Musca vetustissima | reverse complement strand
CCATATATAGTAACGCCCGATTTTGGGCAAATGGTGTACCAAAGTCCCTACATATCTTTCGATTTCCACGAAATTTGGTATAGCCTACTGAATTAGGCCTAGAATGATGTGTGCTAAGTTTCGTGAAAATTGGTTCAGATTTAGATATAGCTCCCATATATAGTTGTGGCCGATTTTAGGTAACAGGCAAAAGGAATCGAGATAGACCCTTGGTTCCTTTTGAGATAATAATCACTTTCTGAGCCGTCCGTCTGTCCATGTATTTTTGTTAACAAAGTACAGGTCGCATTTATGATCCGATTTGGATGAAATTTGGCACAGTTCACTTATTTGGCCCAAGGACGAACCCTATTGAAATTGGAGAAAATCGGTTCAGATTTAGATATAGCTCCCATATATAGTTTTGCCCGATTTAATGTAAATGGTGTACCAAAGTCCCTATATATCCTTCGATTTGCACGAAATTTGGCATTGCGTACTGGACTGAGTCTAGAATGATGTGCGTAAAATTTTATGAAAATCGGTTCAGATTTAGATATAGCTCCCATATATAGTTTCGCCCGATTTTAGGTAAATGGTGCACCATGGTCCCTGAAAATGATTTGATTTGGAAAAATTTTGGCATAGCGTATTGAATTAAGTCTAGAATATCTTGTGCCAAGTTTCGAGAAAATCGGTTCAGATTTAGATATAGCTCCCATATATATATTTTCTTCCGATTTTGGGTAAATGGTGTACCAAAGTCCCTATATATATTTCGATTTATACGAAATTTGGTATAGCCTACTGAATTAGGTCAAGAATGATGTGTGCTAATTTTCGTGAAAATTGGTTCAGATTTAGATATAGCTCCCATATATATATATATTATTTTAGGTAAATGGTCCCAGAAAATCGATTAATTTATTTTGGCATAGCGTATTGAATTAAGTCTAGAATGATTTGTGCCAAGTTACGTGGAAATCGGTTGGATTTATAAAGCTCCTATATATAATATCGCCCGATTTTAGGTAAATGGTGTAACAAAGTCCATATATACCTTTCGATTTGCACGAAATTTGGTATAGCCTACTGAATTATGCCTAGAATGATGTGTGCTAATTTTCGTGAAAATCGGTTCAGATTTTGATATAGCGCCCATATGTAGGTTCGTCCGCTTTAAGGTAAATGGTGTACCAAAGTCCCTATATATCTTTCGATTTGCACGAAATTTGGTATTGCCTACTGAATTAGATTCGTGAAACTCGGTTCATATTTAGATATAGCTTCCATATATAGTTTAGCCCGATTTTAGGTAAATGGTGCACAAGGTCCCTAAATCTTTTGATTAGCAAGAAGCGTATATTGATTAAGTCTAGAATGACGTGATGGTTTTAAGCAAATTGTATACTAAATAATCCATACTATGGCACGGATCTCTGAAAGGTTTGCTTGAAATCGGTTCAGATATAGATATAACTTAGCTGGTATATAATTTCAACATAATTTTATGTTAATTGTACGCTAAATATTCAATGGGTGTCTGATTGAGATTAAATTTTAAACAGTACAGCGACGTCTTTTCGGATACATATGTAAAATATACCCAAAGTGGTGAAGGGTATCATATAGTCAGCTTCAGTCCGACTTTACTACTTTCCTTACTGGTTTTGGTTGGGTTTCCAGGATTTTGGGGCAGAGTGAAAATCTAGTCAATGGTGAATTTGCAAGGCTGAAGCCGCATTTGTATTGTCCAATAATGTAATTGACCATTGGCTTCAGTCGTTCACACAGCACACTGGATAGCACTTTATATGCCATAGGAAGGAGACTTATTCCTCTGTAGTTGGCCCATATCGTCTTGTCTTCTTTTTTTGTGTACGAGACACAGGATGTTGGGGTTTCAATCATTGGGCATGATATTGCTCAGCCAGTTGCATTAAACAGCTGGTGTATGCTTCTTACCTGTAATCTATCGGCACCTGCTGCTTTATTATTCTTCAGCATCTTTCGATTTACACGTTTGGCTATACTGAATGATAATGTGTATTAAGTTTGGTGAAGATCGGTTCCGAATTAGATATAGCTACCATATACATTTTCGTCCGATTCAATGTAAATAGTGCATCAATGTCCATATATATCCTTCGATTTGCACGAAATTTGGCATAGCGTACTGAATTAAGTCTAGAAAGATGTGGGTTAATTTTTTGAAAGTCGGTTCAGGTTTAGATATAGCTCCCATATATTTTTTCGTCCGATTTTAGGTAAATAGTGCACCAAAGTCCCTATATATCTCCCAATTTGCACGAAATTTGGCATAGCGTACTAAATTAAGTCTAGAATGATGTGTGTTAAGTTACGGGAAGATCGGTTCCGATATAGATATAGTTCCCATATATATCTTCGTCCGATTTAATGTAAATATATCCTTCGATTTGCACGAAATTTGGTATAGCGTACTGAATTAAGTCTAGAATGATGTGTGGTAAGTTTCGGAAATCGGTTCAGATGTCAATATAACTCCCACGTATACATATATATTCGTCCGATTTTACCTAAATGGTGCACCAAACTCCTAATAATTGTCCCGAATGACATAAAATTTATCATAGCAGAAAGACGTGAAAAGATCCTTTCAAGGGAACAGTGACATGCAATTGTAAGGATACATATGTACAATATACCCAAAGAGTTGAAGGGTATCATATAGTCGGCCAAAGCCGACTTTACTACTTTCCTTACTGGTTTAAAAATATTTTTGCAAGGCTCCAACATAGGCGTGAATTTTTTTTTAAATATTTTTTCTTTCCACTGTCAATTTGTAACATTTATTTTCTCTTATTTAAATGGTATATTTGTATGACTCCTTCTTCAGTTACAACTACAACTCCTTGTGCACAGTCAGCAGCAGCATCATCATCATATCTGACACATTTATCCTTTATTCTTCCTGTCTTTTTAATATCACCACAAATTGTCTGTTGAGATTTATAAGATTTGTTTACGTTTTAAATTAAAAAGTTAATTTTTTTTGCCTCAGCTTTTCCCCATTGTTTCTAGGCACTTCCATATGTTGAGGATGTATGTGTGACAGCTGGATTTGTATAAGTGTGTGTGATTGTGCGTGCATTTGTTTGTGTGCTCCCTCAAAAGAGAGCAATATAAAGTGGCAGTAGATTTGTAATTTTCTTGTTAAAATATTTGATGGGAAAGTTAATCTAATACTTTATTTCAAAAGATAAATAAAATGACTGTCAGTAAATGTTGAAATCAAATGGAAATTTTAAATAGAACATTTTTCGTATAATAATATTCAAATTAAAACACAGAGAGAGAGAGAGAGAGAAGTATCAAAGATGAATGAATATTATGTGGGGAATAAAATTAAATATATGGAGAAATGAAAATAATTTGTAAATTAAAAAAATTGAAAATTTGAAAAAAATATTTTTTTTCAAGGACCACAAGTTATGGATTTTTAAAAATATATTGTTACGGACTGATGTTAGGAGTGGAAGGGTCTATAAAATGTTTGGTTTTTATGTCCTACACAACTATGTTGTCAGGGTAATATAGCTTTGTGCAGCCCCAAGAGTTTGTAACGCCGCGAAATATTGATCTTAGACACACCTCTAAGTATAACGATCGTCATATCTCGACTAGCTGAGTCGATCTAGGCATGTGTGTTCGTCAGTTTGTCCATTATAATTTGTAAACACGATACAAGTCACAGTTTTGGAACAATCTTCACGAAATTGTGCATGTTGGCCCGGTTCTGGCCAACGAAGACCCCTATTATTTGGTAAAGATCGGGTAATATTTAGGGTATGAAATGAACCAAAAACTTTATTTTTGTCTGATTTTCTGCTCGCTCTAGAGACCGCAAATATGGCCCGAACATCACGAAATTTTACATGGGAAAGAGGATTGGACCAAAGAATAAGCATGCCTGCTTTGATAAATATCTGTCAATATTTATCGGGTCAAATGGACCCTGACTTTTGTGTGAAAAATGACAAAATTTGTATTCTATGGCGTATATATTTGCTCCAGAAGGGAGTGGGTGACCTTTAAATCCACACCAAATATAGTAATGTTTCAGATATTATTTAGTAACCCATTACCATACTAGAGGGCGGAAATATAGCACTGATCGCTTTGAAATATTCCATGAGGTTCCAGTTATGGTCAAGGACAACGATAATAATTTTCGGTGATGATCAGACAAGAATTGCTGGATGAAGTGTACGGAATACTTTTTTGTGTTTTTTTCGAGTCGATTTATAGGCCACATGGTGTCGTAGGGGATTATAGATACGAAGCAACGTCTCTGATTGGCTTTAACATGGCGAAGTCCAGGCTTATCTTGGTCCCTCTTTCATCTCAATTGTGGACACTGACCTCCCCGTGGTGCCCACTTGGGAGCTACTTTCATCACCCGATGAAATAGTGAGCTAATATGTGCCGCGAGTTAACCCATAAGAACTATAAAAAAATGGGTTGAGGTGTCGGATTAATTGCCCACTCTCGGAAAACCCAACCTACTATGAAAAGGCAAAGAAAAATAAAACCAAACTCCCCTAATGTTGATGACCCCTGCAAACGTATAAAGGATCACAATCTGGGAATCTGCACTTGGAATGTGCGCACGTTGTACAGAACAGGCGCAGTGTTCGCTTTGGCGGATGTACTCAAGAAGTACAAAGCCGATATTAGTGCCTTACAGGAAATGCGATTGGAAGGGACTGGCGAACATAAATCAGATGATTACGCCCTGTATTAAAACTGAAATGAAACGGGACGTGAATTCGTGTGCGGATTTATGGTCAAGAGGAGAATAAGAGACCTTGTCTCCAGATTGATTCCAGTAGATGAGTGAATTGCTATAATCTGCATAAAAGCGAAGTTTTTCTCATCAGTTTCATTTGCGCCCATGCTCCGACCGAAGATAAAGATGAACAGACCAAAAACATATTTTACAAGCGCCTAGAAACAGCCGTTGCCATGACCGTTGCCCTGACTATACCATTAAAATTCTGCTATGATATTTAAATGCGAAAGTCGGAAGGGAAAATATCTTTGGCCTCACCGTCGGAAAATTCAGTCTTCATGAAGAAACATTCGACAACGGCATGAGTTTGATTGTCTTTGCAGCAGCAAAACACATGGTAGTTAGCAGCACCAGATTCAAGCTTCTCGATATACACAAGGCCACCTGGATTTCTCCTGATCAAACAACGAGAAATCAAATTGATCATGTTGTGATAGACGGAAGGCATTCATCCAGTGTTGTAGACGTCCGATCGATCCGAGGAGCGAATATCCATTCGGACCATTACATTGGGGCAGCCAAGGTACGCTCACGTCTTAATGTAGCACCAAAGGTGCGATCTAACACAACACGGAAACTCGACGTCGAAAAGCTACAAACACAACAGGTAGTCGAGGCCTTCTCCGCTCAACTTACCCACCTCCTTGAAGAAAGCAATACTTGGGTACCTGGTGGTTTTTGGTACCCAAGTATTGCTTTCTTCAAGGAGGTGGGTAAGTTGAGCGGAGAAGGCCTCGACTACCTGTTGTGTTTGTAGCTTTTCGACGTCGAGTTTCCGTGTTGTGTTAGATCGCACCTTTGGTGCTACATTAAGACGTGAGCGTACCTTGGCTGCCACAATGTAATGGTCCGAATGGATATTCGCTCCTCGGATCGATCGGACGTCTACAACACTGGATGAATGCCTTCCGTCTATCACAACATGATCAATTTGATTTCTCGTTGTTTGATCAGGAGAAATCCAGGAGATTGATCAAGAAATCCGTGGTACGATCAGGAGTGTCGTAATGCTACTGATGTGAAAAACGCTGCGTCTAAGGCAAACCTGAAGACAGTAGCAACACGTAATGTGATGGAGAATTATCGGGAGAAAAGGAGAGAGGAGAAACGTGTTTTCAGAAAAAAGAAGAAAGAACAAGAAAAACGTGAGCGTGAGTAAATCGAGATGTACAGGAGTCAGAATGAAGTCCGAAAATTCTACCAACGGGTAAAACACAAAACAGAAAGTTTTGGTGCAGGCACATTCTCCTATAGAGATGAAGAAGGAAACCTGGTGACAGATACAGACAGCGTGCTGAGGATCTGGAAGGAGCATTTTGAAAAGCTTCTGGTATCAAATAGTGGCGTTGAAGAAGATATCCCAGAACCAATAATAAATGACGGTATAGGATGTATACCACCTAGCCAAGATAAGGTCATAAAAGCAATTAATCGGCTCAAGAACAATAAAGCAGCAGAAGCCGATGGGTTACCAGCCGAACTATTTAAGACTGGTGGTCAGATGCTGGTCAGGAGCATGCACCAGCTGATTAGTACAATTTGGCTAGATGAATGTATGGCCAATGATTGAAACCTCAGCATCCTGTGTCCCGTGCACAAAAAAGGAGACAAGACGATATGTGCCAACTATAGAGGAATAAGTCTCCTTGCCATCGCGTGTTTGTGTTTGTGAACGGACTGAAGCCAATGATCAATGACATCATAGGACCATACCAATGCGGCTTCGGACCTGGCAAATCCACCATTAACCAGATTTTCACTCTGTTCCAAATCCTCGAAAAGACCCACCAAAAACATATCGACATATTCCACCTATTTGTGGACTATAAGACCGCCTTCGACAGCCCTATCCGTTCAGTGGTGTTTAAAGCCATGTTTACGTTCGGCATTCCTGCAAAATTAATACGACTATGCAGGATAACTTGAAGTGGCACAATGTAAGCAGTTAAAGTTGGAAAGGGCCTATCGGAGCCCTTCAATACCGAATGAGGATTCGGACAAGGTGACAGTTTGTCGTGTGATCTTTTTAACATCCTACTGGAAAAAGGCCATACGAGACGCAAAGGTGAACAGAAATCGCACTCTGTACACTAAACAACACATGTTACTCGCTTACGCCGATGACATCGATATAATGGGTCGAACATTACGAGCGGTAACAGCCACCTTTGAATACATTGAAAAGGAGTCGGCCAAAGTGGGTCTGGCAGTAAACGGCTAGAAGCCCGTGCTGATGGTATCAACGCGCAAGACGTCCAGTAGACTCGGACCAACTGTGGAACTTGAGAACTACAGCTTCGACGTAGTTAAAGATTTTCTATACCTTGTCACCGCCATAAATAAAACGAATCACATCAGTTATGAAATTCGGAGAAGGATTGTGACGGCCAACAGATGCTACTATGGTCTAAGTAAGCAGTTTAGAAACAAGGTCACCTCCCGCCAGACCAAACTCACACTTTACAAGACGCTGATACTACCCGTGCTATTATATGGATCTGAAGCATGGGTACTCACACACGCAGATGAGGCAGCTCTTGGAGTGTTTGAAAGAAAATTTTTCCGAAATATCTACGGGCCGATCTACGTCGACGGTGAATATCGTCGACAAATGAACCACGAGCTTTACAATTTATACGCGGACATCGACATAGTCAGTCGTATTGAGCTGCAGCGACTACGGTGGCTAGGCCATGTTGTGCGAATGAATGAGAATTTTTAAAAATATTTTTTTTAAGGCTCATAAAAAATATTTCTAAATTGCCTAGCAATATTTCCAAAAATTTAGAAATCTAATCAACAAAATGCACCTTGCAGCCACTACAATAACAATTTGCCGTCTATGAGCCAGCCAGCAAATTGCTTATGGCATTCATTCATTCAATGCAACACCGCTGAGTCATTTAAATCTTCATTCATGCCTTTAATGGCGGTGGCAAGCAATGTAGACGAGATTCCGCCAACCACCGCGATGTGGAGGAAACCACTTCGACAACAGTAAATTTTGTGGTTTCTGTTTTGGTGGAGTCAGGTTTTGTTGCCAACTTTGAGGTTAAACGCTGACTTGTAGTTGCAGACCAGTAGCAGAAGTATGCATAAAGGACATGCCTGCAGGCTCAAGCCACACACACACACACACGGACTTTTGTAAATATAATATTTACAAATCAGATATTAAAGGTAACTACATATGTATTTATGTTGTCTAAGTAAAGTGCAGCAGTGATGTAGGCTTATACTTTTGCAAATTAAAGGAGTTAGTCCCCCATTAGGAAAGTTAAATAACACAATTCGAATTCGACAACCATCAATTATGTGGCGGGGCTGATTGTGCCTAATGGGGGTATATCAAGATTAACCAGTAAGGAAAGAAGTAAAGTCGGACGGGGCCGACTATATGATACCCTTTACCACTTTGGGTATATTGTACATATGTATCCTAACAATTGCATGTCTATGTTCCCTCTTTCTCCAACGTATCCTAACTTTAATTTCATTCGAGCAGATTTAGAGCCGTCTGGGTAACATGAGGAATATTTATGGAAAATGAGTTATAGCAAAATTGACACACGCTATTCGGTACGCCGCGTTCGAAGTTTATATACAGACTTTGGTACACCATTTACCTTAAATCGGACGAAAATATATATGGGAGCTATATCGAAATTTCCACCGATTTTCAGGAAACTCATTACTCATTATTCTAGACTCAATTTAGTACGCTAAGCCAAATTTTGTGCAAATCGAAGCACATGAAGGGAATTTAGTGCACCATTTACCTTAAATCGGACGAAAATATATATGGGAGCTATATCTAAATCTGAACCGATTTTCACGAAACTTTGCACACATCATTCTAGGCCTAATTCATTACGCTGTGTCAAATTTCGTGCAAATCGAAAGATATATATTGACTTTGGTACACCATTTACCTTAAATCGGACGAAAATATATAAGGGAGCTATATCCAAATCTGAACCGATTTTCACGAAACTTAAGACACATCATTCTAGACCTAATTCATTACACTGTGCCAAATTTCGTGCAAATCGAAAGATATATAGGGACTATCGTACACCATTTACCTTAAATCGGACTAAAATATATATGGGAGCTATATCTAAATCTGAACCGATTTTCATAAAATTTAACACACATCGTTCATGACCCAATTCAGTACGCTATGCCAAATTTCGTGCAAATCGAAGTATATATAAAGACTTTGGTACACCATTTACCTTAAATCGGCGAAAATATATATGGGAGCTCTATCTAAATCTGAACCGATTTTCTGGAAACTTAACACACATCATTCTAGACCTAATTCATTACGGTGTGCCAAATTTCGTGCAGACCGGTTGATATTAAGGGACATTGGTACACCATTTACCTAAATTCGGACGAAAATATATATATGGGAGCTATATCTAAATCTGAACCGATTTTCAGGAAACTTAACACACATCATTCTAGACCTAATTCATTACGCTGTGCCAAATTTCGTGCAAATCGAATGATATATAGGGACTTTGGTACACCATTTACCTTAAATCGAACGAAAATATATATGGGAGTTATATCTAAATCTGAACCGATTTTCACGAAATTTAACACACATCGTTCTACACTTAATTAAGTACGCTATGCCAAATTTCGTGTAAATCGAAAGATATATAGAGACTTTGGTGCACCATTTACCTTAAATCGGACGAAAATATATATAGGAGCTATATCCAAATCTGAACCGATTTTCAGGAAACTTAACACACATCATTCTAGACCTAAATCCTTAGGCTGTGCCAAATTTCGTGCAAATCGAAGTATATATAAAGACTTTGGTACACCATTTACCTTAAATCGGCGAAAATATATATGGGAGCTCTATCTAAATCTGAACCGATTTGCAGGAAACTTGACACACATCATTCTAGACCTAATTCATTACGCTGTGCCAAATTTGGTGCAAATCGATTGATATATAGGGACATTGGTACACCATTTACCTTAAATCGGACGAAAATATATATGTGAGCTATATCTAAATCTGAACCGATTTTCAGGAAACTTAACACATACCATTCTAGACCTAATTCATTACGCTGTGCCAAATTTCGTGCAAATCGAAAGATATATAGGGACTTTGGTACACCATTTACCTTAAATCGAACGAAAATATATATGGGAGCTATATCTAAATCAGGACCGGTTTTCACGAAACTTTGCACACATCATTTTAGACCTAAATCAGTTGGCTGTGCCAAATTTCGTGCAAATCGAAGTTTATATAGAGACTTTGGTACTCCATTTACCTTAAATCGGACGAAAATATACATGGGAGCTATATCTGAACCGATTTTCAGGAAACTTGACACACATCATTCTAGACCTAATTCATTACGCTGTGCCAAATTTCGCGCAAATCGAAAAATATATAGGTACCGTTTACATTAAATCGGACGAAAATATATATGGAAGCTTTATCTAAATATGAACCGATTTTTCCCAATTTCAATAGGGTTCGCCTTTGGGCCAAATAAGTGACCTATGCCAAATTTCAGCCAATTCGGATTATAAATGCGACCTGTACTTTGTTTACAATTTAACATCGACAGGCAGACATACGGGAAGTGATTCCATGCATATTCTCAAATGGGACCATGTGTCTATCTCGTTTCCTTTTGTCTGATACAAACATATGCACAAGGACATAATACCGTGTACCACAGTGTAGTGAAGGGTATAGAAATAAAATAAAAAAATAGAAAAAAACCAGTGAGCGGAGCAGTATAGTCGGACGGCGCCGACCATACGATACCCTACACAACTACCACGGAACTCAAATTTTCTGCGGATGTATATTCCGAGCCTGGGCAATAATTTGTGATCTCTTCCCCAAACTGACATATTTTCCGAATATTACGAGTATTCAGTATAGCTATTGTCCGGACGGACGGACCCACATGTCTAGATCGACTTAGCTAGTCGAGATATGACGATCGGTATACTTAAAGGTGGGTCTAGGACCAATATTTCGCGGCGTTACAAACTTTTGGGGCTGCACAAAGCTATAATACCCTGACAACATAGTTGTGTAGGGTATAAAAATGTTCAAAAATCAAAAATGTTCTAATAGGACTCTAAAAATATTCTTTAATCAAACCACACCTATTGTAAGCCTCCAAAAATCGTTCTTTAATAAATCCACTTGTGGTTTGGCCTCCAAAAATTATTCTTCAGTACATCCACGCCTTTTCAAGACCTCAAAAATTCGTCTTTAATAAATGCACCCTTCTCGAAAACCTCCACGACTTAGGATAGCCTACTAAAAAAATTATTTAATAAATCCCTCACAATTTTCTTCCTACATAAAATCGTCCCTCTTTATATTTTCCACATCTACACACCAAAATATATAGGTCTGTGATTTTTTACCATTTGAATATGATGTCGTGATTTATGGGCCATTTACCCACACACACACGCACTCACATTTATATAAAGTGTTGTTAAGGGATTTGAGTTAAACACATTTTGTAGTCGTTCAGATGGATAGCAGCTTGTTAAGCTTTGTGTAAACTCCAACTCACAGAAGAGAGAGAGAGAGAGCGAGAGATTGACACATTTCAATGTTGGCCAGGACATTTTGGAGAATTGATAAGGACTCTTAAATTGGTGTTTATAAAAACTAAGAACATTAAAAGTTTTGTACCCATTCAGCATATGGACTGTGAAAGGATTCGGCAAGGATTAAATGATTTTAAATGTGTATTAACTTTATTTCCTGTTTAAAACTCTTTAAAGTTTTGTTGAAAGACCACTGTGTCTATTAAATTTTGAAACTACACATCTCTATGTAAAATGATGTCCCATGGCGTTACCGCATTATTTAATATTATGTCCAGTTGGGTCAATTGTTTGCAGCAGTAATTTATTTCAATCAATTGCCCTGGCTCGTGGCTGTGAAAGGAATATTTTCCAGCACTTGCCAAAATTTATACCAGTGGCCACAAAAGAAACACTTATTTTTCTAGCTTTAGAATGGAGCTATTTTATGATAGTGTACGTAGGGCGTCGAAGATTACTGCCAAAATCTTAAAACTGGCCAATTTTTATTGCAGACAAAAATAATAAAAAAAATGTTGGTGGACAGATAAAGACGTGGATTTATTAAAAAAAATGTTTAAGGGTCAAAAATAGGCTCGAAATTTAAAATGGATGCAACATAGATGTGGATTTTTAATAACTTTTTATTTTAAAAGCAGTGACCGTAGCGGTATAGTTGGACGATTCAACCAAACGATACCCTACACCATATTTTCTTCACCGTGGGTTGTGTTGTGATGATCAGCTTATAGTTGTAGCTTATAGATTGAATCAAAAAAAAAAACACAAAAAATAGGTTTTCGGTCCACTTCATCTCAAAATTATTATCTACTCATCACCGAAAATTATAGGCATTGTCCTCGACCATAACTGGAACCTCATGGAACATTTCAAAGCGATCAGCGCTACATTTACATCTCCAGTGTGGTAATGGTTTACTAAATAATATCTGAATGAAAATATAATTAGTATCAATTTAAAGGTCAGCCACTCCGCTTGGATATGCTGTCAACTTCTCTTTAATACCCTGAGAACATAGTTGTGTAGTAGTAATATTCGGAAAATATGTCAGTGTAAGGACGAGTTGCTGCTCACCTCTATTCGGGCATGAGGGTACAACTATCACGAAACATTACCCAGGCTCGGAATAAAAATCCGCAGAAAGTTATAGTTCTGTGGTAGTTGCGTAGGGTATCATATGGTCGGTTCGTCCATATAAAAAGTATTTTTAAAACCAGTGAACAGAGCAGTATAGTCGGACGGGTCCGACCATTCGATACCCTACACAACTACCACGGAACTCTAACTTTCTGCGGATTTGTGTTCCGAGCCTGGGCAATATTTTGTGATAGTTGCACCCTCTTGCCCCAAAAGAGGTCAACAGCAACTCTTCCTTACACTGTCATATTTTCCGAATATTACTAATATTCCTTCTAATTACTTGTCCATATTCCCTTCACCGTGGATTGTGTTGTGATGTTCGGTTTATAATTGTGGCATATAGACCGACTCATAAAAACACAAAAAATAAGTTTTCGGTCCACTTCATCCCAAAATTATTATCTGATCATCACCGAAAATTATAGGATATATACTTGACCATAACTGGAACCTCATGGAAAATTTCAAAGCGATCAGCGCTATATTTCCGCCTTCCAGTGTGGTAATGGTTTACTAACTAATATCTGAATACGTAAGCACCTGTACATTTTTTACGTGTAACTCACACATCCGAGTACAAACTACCATATAATTGTTATCAATTTAAGGGCCAACCACTACTCTTGGATATACTATACATTTCTCGGGTCGATGTCCTTCAGGGGAAAATATATACATCATAGAATACATATTTAGTAATTTTTCACACAAAAGTCAGGGTCCATTTGACCGGCTAAATTATGACCCATCTTTATCAAAACAGGCATGCTTATTCTTTGACCCAATCCTCTTCTCCGATGTTTGGACGATAATTGTGGCATCTGGAGCCACCAGAAAATCAGAAAAAAACAGTAAGGAAAGTAATAAAGTCGGACTGGGCCGACTATATGATACCCTTCACCACTTTGGGTATATTCTACCTATGTATCGTAACAGACATCGCGTTTTTTGTTATATATCTATATTTGAACCGATTTCAGGGAAACATGCAAGATATTATTTTATATTACTTCAGTACGTTGTGTCAATCGGCTTAGCTACGGATCTTTTCTCGAAGCTGAGCAACATCATTCTAGACTTAATTCAGTACTCTATACCAAAAGTCGTGCAAATCGAAAGATATATGGGGACTTTGGTGTACCAATTACATAAAATCGGACGAAAATATATATGGGAGCTATATCTAAATGTAAAGCAATTTTCCCGAAACTTAGCACACGTCATTCTAGACTTAATTCAATACGCTATGCCAAATTTCGTGGAAATCGAATAATTTTCAGAGACTCTGGTGCACCAATTACCTAAAATCGGATAAAAATATATATGGGAGCTATATCTAAATCTGGACCGATTTTCAGGAAATTTTGCAGACATCACTCTAGACCTGCCATGTCAAATTTCATGTAAATCGAAAGGTATATAGGGACTTTGGTGCCCCATTTACCTAAAATCGGAAGAAAATATATGTGAGCTATATCTAAATCTGAACCGATTTTCACGAAACTTAACATACATCATTACAGACCTTATTCATTACGCTACGCCCAATTTCGTGTAAATCGAAAGATATATAAGGACTTTGGTACACCATTTGCCTTAAATCGGACGACGATTTATATGGGCGCTATATCTAAACTGAACCGATTTTCACGAAACTTGACACACATCATTATAGACCTTATTCATTACGCTGTGCCAAATTTCGTGCAAATTGAAAGATATATAGGGACTTTGGTACACCATTTACATTAAATCGGACGAAAATATACATGGGAGCTATATCTAAATCTGAACCGATTTTCACGAAACTTAGCACACATCATTCTAGGCCTAATTCAGTACCCCATGCCAAATTTCGTGTAATTCGAAAGGTATATAGGGTCTTTGGTGCCCAATTTACCTAAAATCGGACGAAAATATATATTGGAGCTATATCTAAATCTGGACCGATTTTCACGAAACTTTGCAGACCTCATTCTAGACTCAATTTAGTACACTGTGTTAAAATTCGTGCAAATTGGTGCACCAATTACCTTAAATCGGATGAAAATATATATTTGGATGCTATATAGAAATCTTACCCGATTTTCTCGAAACTTGGCACACGTCATTCTGGACTCAATTCAGTACCCTATGTCAAATTTCGTGCAAATCGAGAGATATATAGGGACGATAGTGCACCATTTACCTTAAATCGGCAAAAAATATATGGGAGCTATATCTAAATCTGGACCGATTTTCACGAAACTTGACAGACATCATTCTAGACTCAACTTAGTACACTGTGTTAAAATTCGGGCAGATCGAAAATTCATAGGGACTTTGGAGCCCCTTTTACCTTAAATCGGAAGGAAATATATATTTGGAAGCTTTATATAAATCTGACCCGATTTTCAGGAAACTTGCACACGTCATTCTGGACTCAACTCAGTATCCTATGTCACATTTCGTGCAGGTCGAAAGATATATAGGGACTTTGGTACACCATTTACATTAAATCGAACGAAAATATATATGGGAGCTATATCTAAATCTGGACCGATATTCACGAAACTTAACACACATCATTCTAGACCTTATTCATTACGCTGTGCCAAATTTCGTGCACATCGAAAGATACATGGGGACTTTGGTGGCCCATTTTCCTTAAATCGGAAGAAATCATTCCAGGCTTAATTCAGTACGACATGGAAAATTTCGTGCACATCGAAAGATATATAGGGACTTTGGTGGCCCATTTTCCTTCAATCGGACGAAAATATATATGTGAGCTATATCTAAATCTGACCCGATTTTCTCCAAACTTAGCACAAATCATTCCAGGCTTAATTCAGGACGCTGTGCCAAATTTCGAGCTAATCGAAAGATATATAGTGACTTTGATACACCATTTACCTTAAATCGGGCGAAGGTATATATGGGAGCTATATCTAAATCTGAACCGTTTTCACGAAACTTAACACACATCATTCTGGACCTAATTCAGTGCCCTATGCAAAACTTCATGCAAATCAAAAGATATATAGGGACTTTGGTGCACCATTTACATAAAATCGGAGAAATGTATATATGGGAGCTACATCTGAATCTGAACCGATTTTCACGAAACTTAGCACACATCATTCTAAACTCAATTTAGTACGCTATGCCAAATTTCGTGCATATCGAAAGATGTTTAGTGACTTCGTTTTACGATTTACCTTAAATCGGACGAAAATATATATGGGAGCTATATCTAAATCTGAACCGATTTTTTCAAATTTCAATAGGGTTCGTCCTTGGGCCAACTAAGTGACCTATGCGAAATTTCATCTAACTCGGATCATAAATGCGACCTTTACTTTGTTTTCAACTTAACATGGACAGACGGACGGACATGCGTTAATCGACTCAGAAAGTGATTCTATTCTCAAAAGGAACCATGTGTCTATCTCTTTTCCTTTTTCCTGTTACAAACATATGCACAAATACATAATACCCGGTACCACAGTGTGCTGAAGGGCATAAAAACCGACAAAAATTAAGTATTTGGTCCATTTTATCCCCTAAATATTAAACGATCTTTACCAAAAACAATAGAGGTCTTCATTGGTCAGAACCCATTCTACATGCAAAATTTCGTGAAGATTGGTCCATAACTGTGGCCTGTATCGTGTTTACAAATGATAATGGACAGACGGACGAACGGACACACATGGTGGGTCTAGATTGACTCAGCTAATTGAGATATGACGATGGTGGGTCTCGGACCAATATTTGGCGGCGTTACAAACTCTTGGGGCTGCACAAAGCTATAATACCCTGACAACATAGTTGTGTAGGGTATAAAAATCCACGCTCTGAAAAATTATTCCCATTTCCAGCCTATTTTAAATTTCCTTCTTTTTCGAAACAACCAAATTTCCATGCCAACATTTTTTTGTTTTCCTTGTTGGCCTCCATAGAGTTTAAGTAGAAAACTTTTCGATATCATAACATCTTATAATTTAAACCATTTAATAAAAACCTACTTAAAGAAATAAATAGACAGGAAAAACAACAGCAACAACATCGGAAAGCTATGAGAAGCAAATATATACCGGAAAAACAAGCAAACGAACATTCCTACCCCCATCGACACCCCCTCCTTCAGTTCAGTTCAGTTTTTTTTCATTTTTTCAGAGAAAGTACAATTTGGAAAATTAACCGTGAAGTTTGTTTTCACTTGTTTAGCACTAACGTTGGATTAAAAGACTTGTTCCGTTTTGTCTATATGTGTGTGTGTGTCTGTGTGTGCGAATATGACTATGAGTAAGTGAGCGTGTGTCGGTGTATGTCTGTGTTAACACAAGGACATTATAAAAGTTTTCTTGTTAAGAAACATGACTGGTTGTTGGATGGAAACTGATTTTTATGCTTTTGAGAGGGGTTGGTGGTCGTTGCGGGTCGATCGGTCGGTTGGTTGGCTGGCTGGCTGACTGTTTTCGAACACAACTGTAAGCAGCAAAAATTGAATGATAACACATTGCAAAGTGTTGACAGTCTTGTCGTTGTTCTTGTTTCGGGTTCATTTTGTTTTGGAACTGCGTTTTTATTATGAAATATAAAAAAATTTCTGAGTGTTGAAGTTGTTAACCACAATGAATGGCCAAAGTTTTGGTTAAAATTCTGAAAAAAAAAAATTCTTAAAAATCAAAAATGGTTATGTGATGTTATTACTTTTTGAAGGTTAGTTGGCGAAAAAGTCAAATATGATGTTGCAGCTAATGAAGTGAGCATTTTTTGGGGGAAAATTTTTCAAGGTGAGGTTTGAGGGGAGAATGGAAGAGAAAATCCGGATATTCGAACTTGTCGGGAGATTTTTTTATTAAAAAAAGATATATAGAAAACTTGGATTATAGCGAAGATCCTATAGGCAAGTAGTACCTTTAGTTAAAATTTTAAACCTCCTTTGGCGGATGTTGTTTTTTGCGTCTAAATAATAAATAGTACCCAATGGACACCTGGACCACTCGCCAACAATATTTAAATGCTATAAAAAATAATCTTTTATTAAAATCACGACAGTCGTCTGATAGGAAAATTCAATTTTATTCTTTTATTTTTGTATTCTTCTTTGCCTTCCCTTGTTACCATGGCAATAAACAATGCTCATAAATGTGGCTTTTGTATTCCGTTTAAGGCCATTATAAAATCTCAGCCAAGCAGTTGACTAAGTTATTACAAAATAGAAAAATATATCTTAAATGTGGGAGTTGTAAAAAATTGCGGAACAAGTAACTGTGCTGGAAGGGAAGGGAATGGCGAAGAAATCAAATAAATCTGACACAAATAGAAATGTCAAATGCAGAAAATGGTCTAGATGAGAGTTCAAAGGACGAAGAAATTGGAAATCTAAAGTGTAAATCAGATTAAAAACATTTTTCAAAGACTAAAATAGGCGTGGATTTTTATACCCTACACAACTATGTTGTCAGGGTATTATAGCTTTGGGCAGCCCTAGACCCACCTTTAAGTATAGCGATCGTCACATCTCCACTCGCGGATCCGATCTAGACATGTGTGTCCGTCCATCCGCCTGTCCATTATAATTTGTAAACACGCTACAGGCCACAGTTATGAACCAATCTTCACGAAATTGTGCATCTAGGATGGGTTCTTGCCAATGAAGACCCTTATTGTATTTCGTAAAAATGTGCTGTTTTGACCTCTAATCAAATATCACAAAAAACATCCGCAGAAAGTTAGAGTTCCGTGGTAGTTGTGTAGGGATACGATACCCTCGGCCCCGTCCGACTGTACTGCTCCGCTCACTGGTTTTAAATATTTGTTTCAAGGGTCTATACAAGGCGTGTTTTTTTATACCAACTCAACTATGTTGTCAGGGTATTATAGCTTTGTGCAGCCCAAGAGTTTGTAACGCCGCGAAATATTGGTCTTAGACCCACCTTTAAGTATACCGATCGTCATAACTCGACTAGCTGAGTCGATCATGACATGTGTGTTTGTCCGTCCGTCCATCAGTCCATTATAATTTGTAAACACGATACAGGCCACAGTTATGAACCAATCTTCACGAAATTTTGAATGCAGGATGGGTTCTGGCCAGTGAAGACCCCTATATTTTTTCACGGGTCTACCAAATGCGAGGATTTTTTAAAAATATTTTCCCAAAAATATTATTTGATAAATCTAGGCCTTGTTGAGGCCTCCCAAAAATATTTTTTAATAAATCCACGCCTTGTTTGAGACTCCCAAATTTTTTTTTTATTTTTATAGATTTTTTCTACCTTTTTTATACCCTTCCCCACACTATGGTACAGAGTGTTATGTCTTTGTGCATATGTTTGTAACAGGTAAAAATAATCGAGATAGATCCATGATTCCGTTTGAGAATATAGATAGAATCACTTTCTGAGTCGATTTTTGCATGTCCGTACGTCCGTCGGTCCATGTTAAATTGTAAACAAAGTACAGGTCGCATTTATGATCCGAATTGGATGAAATTTGACACAGCCCATTTGTTTGGCCCAAGGACGAATCTTATTAGAATTGGGAAAAATCGGTTCAGATTTAGATATAGCTCCCATATATAGTTTCGCCCGATTTTCGGTAAATAGTCCACTAAAGTCTCTAAAAATCTTTTGATTTGAACGAATTTTGGCATATCGTACTGAATTAAGTCTAGAAGGATGTGTGCAAAGTTTCGTGAATAACTTTTCAGATTTAGATATAGCTTCCATAAATATTTTCGTCCTATTTAAGGTAATTGGAGCGCCAAAGTCCCTGGTAATTTTTGCATTGGCACGAATTTTGGCATAGCGTACTGAATTAGGTCTGGAGTAATGTGTGCAAAGTTTCATGCAAATCGGTTCAGGTTTAGATATAGCTCCCATATATATCTTCGTCTGATTTTAGGTAAAAAGTGCACCAAAGTCCCTATATATCCTTCGATTTGCACGAAATTTGGCACAGCGTAATCAATAAGGTCTAGAATGATGTGTGTTAGGTTTCGTGAAAATCGGTTTAGATTTAGATATAGCTCCCATATTAATTTTCGATCGATTTAAGGTAAATGGTGTACCAGAGCCCCTAAATATCTTTCGATTTGCACGAAATTTGTCATAGCGTACTGAATTAGGTCTAGAGTGATGTGTGCAAAGTTTTGTGAAAATCGGTTCCGATTTAGATATAGCTTCCATATATATATTGTCGTCCGATTTTATAAAATTCTTGCACCAAAGTCTCCATATATCTTTCGATTTGCACGAATTTTAGTATAGGGTACTGAAATAAGTATAGAATGATGTTGCTAAGCTTCGTGAAAAGATCCATAGCTAGGCCGATTGACACAACGTACTGAAGTTATATAAATTTGTCTCTGGCAAGTTTCCTTGAAATCAATTCAGATGTAGATATATAACAAACACGCGACGTCTGTTAGGATACATATGTAGAATATACCCAAAGTGGTTAAGGGTATCATATAGTCGGCCCAGTTCGCCTTTACTACTTTCATTACTGGTTTTTTCTTGTATAATTTGTGATTAATTAGTTTGGGCTAAATCCTTGCCACATGTCGGGATTTCCTTTTTTGATATGAATAAGTATTGACATGGCATTATATAAATTTTGTTTGAAATAATTTTGTCAACATTAGCACACAATTCCCAACGACAACAACAACAACAAAAATAAACATTAACAGCCACAATTGTCGTCAATTTGTTACACAAAATTAAAGTCATGCCTTTGACAAAATGCCCACTGGAACGGATGAAAGGAGGGCTATGGGCCACTAAGTAGCTAAACATTGACGACCGTAAATTGCCAAAAAATTGTCTTGTAATATTTATTTTATTTGAGTCTATTAACATTATGATTGCTCCCTCGAGAAAAAATGTTCTAGGGGGGCGAAATTCGCCAAGCAATGACCATTGCACACACACGCACTCACACACACAGAGACATATGTTGTAGCCACTTGGCTGAGTCATCAGAATCGTCTTTAACGCCTTTTCGCCAAGACGGCAGAAACACCCACAAATGCTTGGATTTTTTCTGCTTCTTCTACAAAGTTATGTTTTAATGCCGCATAATATATTTGTCATTGGGGAAACGAAGATGAACTTGGCCAAAAAGGAAAGGACGCATAGAAAGCAAAAAAAAAAAAAAACTTCGAAGTAGGCATAACTTCACTGGTGTTGATATCATTATTATTTTTATTAACATCCATAATTTGGTCTATGTGTATGTATGGGTGTCTCATACATTTTCTTGTTGATTATAAATTATGTTTTTCCCCAAGAATATATAGTTCTGCCACATGTCTGTTTGTATGGGTGTATGTATGTCTGGGTGTGTGTGTTTCATTGTGGGTGGATTGCGTTCATTCACATTTATTTATTTGTTAGTGGGCGTTGTAGTTCTCCCCCTCCTTTCTACTTCCTCTTGTTGAGATTACGAAAGATATCATTGAACCCCATTATGTAGTTGTCTTATTCTTCTTCTTCTGTGTTGGCCCATGATATCCTTAATGAATGTAGTTGTTTTTTGTTGTTGGCAGAAACCACAATAATTCACTCAATAAAAATAATGATAATGACAATATCACGATAATACGAAATAAATAATAATCTGTTTCTAATATTATTAACAACAACTACAGCAACAACAGTGAAATAAAGATTAATGAACATTGAGACGATGAAATGTGTTTGGCTAATTTATATAAAGCTGGCTTAGATGGGAGGAACACGAGCGATAACCGCCACAATAAATGATGGATGGAAATATATGAACAAAAAAATGTAAGAAAAATCTAATATTTTTGGGAGGCCCAAAATAGGCGTGGATTTAATTAAGAATATTTTTGGGAGACCCACAATAGGCGTGGACTTATTAAAGAATATTTTTTCAAGGCCCATCCAAGGCGTGGATTTATTAAAGAATATTTTTTCAAGGCCCATCCAAGGCGTGGATTTATTAAAGAATATTTTTTCAAGGCCCATCCAAGGCGTGGATTTATTAAAGAATATTTTTTCAAGGCCCATCCAAGGCGTGGATTTATTAAAGAATATTTTTTCAAGGCCCATCCAAGGCGTGGATTTATTAAAGAATATTTTTTCAAGGCCCATCCAAGGCGTGGATTTATTAAAGAATATTTTTTCAAGGCCCATCCAAGGCGTGGATTTATTAAAGAATATTTTTTCAAGGCCCATCCAAGGCGTGGATTTATTAAAGAATATTTTTTCAAGGCCCATCCAAGGCGTGGATTTATTAAAGAATATTTTTTCAAGGCCCATCCAAGGCGTGGATTTATTAAAGAATATTTTTTCAAGGCCCATCCAAGGCGTGGATTTATTAAAGAATATTTTTCAAGTCCCATCCAAGGCGTGGATTTATTAAAGAATATTTTTTCAAGGCCCATCCAAGGCGTGGATTTATTAAAGAATATTTTTTCAAGGCCCATCCAAGGCGTGGATTTATTAAAGAATATTTTTTCAAGGCCCATCCAAGGCGTGGATTTATTAAAGAATATTTTTTCAAGGCCCATCCAAGGCGTGGATTTATTAAAGAATATTTTTTCAAGGCCCATCCAAGGCGTGGATTTATTAAAGAATATTTTTTCAAGGCCCATCCAAGGCGTGGATTTATTAAAGAATATTTTTTCAAGGCCCATCCAAGGCGTGGATTTATTAAAGAATATTTTTTCAAGGCCCATCCAAGGCGTGGATTTATTAAAGAATATTTTTTCAAGGCCCATCCAAGGCGTGGATTTATTAAAGAATATTTTTTCAAGGCCCATCCAAGGCGTGGATTTATTAAAGAATATTTTTTCAAGGCCCATCCAAGGCGTGGATTTATTAAAGAATATTTTTTCAAGGCCCATCCAAGGCGTGGATTTATTAAAGAATATTTTTTCAAGGCCCATCCAAGGCGTGGATTTATTAAAGAATATTTTTTCAAGGCCCATCCAAGGCGTGGATTTATTAAAGAATATTTTTTCAAGGCCCATCCAAGGCGTGGATTTATTAAAGAATATTTTTTCAAGGCCCATCCAAGGCGTGGATTTATTAAAGAATATTTTTTCAAGGCCCATCCAAGGCGTGGATTTATTAAAGAATATTTTTTCAAGGCCCATCCAAGGCGTGGATTTATTAAAGAATATTTTTTCAAGGCCCATCCAAGGCGTGGATTTATTAAAGAATATTTTTTCAAGGCCCATCCAAGGCGTGGATTTATTAAAGAATATTTTTTCAAGGCCCATCCAAGGCGTGGATTTATTAAAGAATATTTTTTCAAGGCCCATCCAAGGCGTGGATTTTTTAAAGAATATTTTTTCAAGGCCCATCCAAGGCGTGGATATATTAAAGAATATTTTTTCAAGGACCATCCAAGGCGTGGATTTATTAAAGAATATTTTTTCAAGGCCCATCCAAGGCGTGGATATATTTTATAAAATCCACGCCTTGTTAAGACCCTTGTATGGACCCTTGAAAAAATATTTTTATAAAATCCACGCCTACTCTAGCCATTGAAAAAATATTTTTATAAAATTCACGCCTACTCTAGCCTTGAAAAAATATTTTTATAAAATTCACGCCTTGTTAAGACCCTTGAAAAAATATTTTTATAAAATCCACGCCTTGTTAAGACCCTTGAAAAAATATTTTTATAAAATCCACGCCTTGTTAATACCCTTGAAAAAAATATTTTTATAAAATCCACGCCTTGTTAATACCCTTGAAAAAATATTTTTATAAGACCCTTGTATGACCCCTTGTGATGTCCTTGAAAATCTTTACCAAATTCGTGCTATTATATGATCCCTAAATGAAAGAAATATTTTTAAATTATTGGCAAATTTGCCCACTTCCGCACCAGCTGTGTTTATCCATTAGAACACATCGTTTGCAAATACAGATAATTTCCAATTATGTTTCACTCTATGTCTCCCCTCAACTCTACATCCATTTCCATTTAACATTCCTCCACATCGATTCATGCTAACAAATCCTTTCAATTCAATTGCAATTTTTCACGACATCATCCTTTTAATCAGCATTTAAACCATATCCTTTCGTTCTGTTTTTGTCAGTCAGTAGGAATAATGGTATTTTACCAATATTCGTCGCATCCGTAGTCGATGGAGGGAAGTGGAGAATAACACAAACTGCAATTCTACGTTACAAACTAATTTTTGAATTTGTCATCATAAAACTTGATTACGTTTAATTGGAATTCACTATTGGCAACAGCCATTAACGCCTGATTGCATTGTGTTCGGTAGCGAGCGATGGAGGTGAATGAGAAAAAAAAATCGAACGAACAGAACAAATTCGCCTGCATTTTCTTGTCTTAAAGACGCTAACTACAAAGGATGTGTGTGTGTGAGGGAGCTGAAGAAGAACAAAAAGAATGAAAATGGCAAATTGCATTACCAACACGCCACCACGACTATTCGGCGTGTCTTTTACGCTGCAATTTTTTCACTACATTCGATAAATTAATGGCAGCACCTGCACATATGCTGGAGGGTGAAAACACAAACACACACGAACACATATGCATGTATACACACATACATACATGTATGTACGTATATCTGTTGGTACATATGTTCGCATGTTCAAGAAGTAGTTCGGGCACACATTCACACACAATATATTCCCGCATTATTTAACGCATTCAAGTGCAATTTTTTAATGAACACCGTTTTCGTGTTCGCCTTTCTTCTTTCTTGCCTTCCATTGCTTGCCATTCTCTTCTCTCAATTGTTTGTTCGCAATTCATTTATACATTTTCTTGTTCTTGGTGTCTACATAAAAAACAAAGCAAACTGAACATGCAAGTGGTAGCGAAGTAGGTTTTTTGTATTATTTGCGTAATTTGTGAATAAGGAATTTTTGGAGTTTGACCTAAATTTGGAAAGAATCTGCAGGGGGTGTTCTTAACAAAGATTTAAATAATTTATTTATATTTATAATAATATATAAATTAGAAAAAAGGTGTTTTTTATACCCTACACAACTATGCTGTCAGGGTATTATAGGTTTTTTGCAGCCCCAAGAGTTTGTAACGCCGCGAAATATTCGTCCTAGATCCACCGTCATATCACGACTAGCTGATCTAGACATGTGTGTCTTTCCGTCCGTCTGTCCATTATAATTTGTAAACACGATACAGGCCACAGTTATGGACCAATATATGGATCCAAAGTTATATGAGGCTATGCCTGAAAGGGGGCCAATATTGATTACATAGTGTAGGAAATAGTGAATATTTGGAAATATGAGGGCTATGCCTAATTAATGACCGGTATATGCTAATACTGAACCTAATATTTCAATTCTTTCCTTCAAGAGGTATCACCATATTGAGGAGATGCCTAAATGTCTGCCGATATATTCCGTTATCGTCATGTTTGAGTTTTCTTTAATCACAATATCTTTAGAAGGCGGAATGTTTTCAACAGATAGATAAATAGTCTTTGTAGGGTAAAAATTGATTATTCCCCGTAACGACTATCCAACCCCAACACACGGAACAAATCAGATAACTATTTTAATATAAAAAAAGGGGTTACATGGGGACTAACCCTAAAAAGGGGTGGATATTAATAATTTTTGGTAGGGAGATTTGTTACGATATACAACTACAAAATACCAAATTTCAGCGAATTCAGTTAAAAAACGCGCTAAAGAAGCTCGAAATATCGAAAATTGGGGATACCCTTATATGGGGACTACCCGAAAAAATCGACCTATATTTATAATTTTTTGTGGAGAGATTTGCTACCCAATAATAACTGAAATTACTCAATTACAGCCAATTCGATGAAAAAATCCGGTCAAAACCACCCAAAAACTGGAAATTGGGAGATACACTTATATGGGAGCTACCAGAAAAAGTGGACCTATATTTATAATTTTTTGTGGAGACATTAAGTACCCAATAAGAACCCAATGTACCAAATTTCATTTGGTTGAAAAACGCGCTCAAAAACCCCAAAATACCGAAAATTGGAGGGTAGACTTATATGGGGGGCTACCCGAAAAAATTGACCTATATTTAAAATTTTTAGTATAGAAATTTGCTACCCAATAAGAACTCAAAGTACCGAATTTCAGCGAATTCGGTCGAAAAACGCGCTCAAGAACCTCAAAATATCGCAAAATTAGGGGGTACCCTTATATAGGGGCTATCCGAAAATATGGACCCATATTTAAACTTTTTAGTGGAGAGATTTGCTACCCTATAACAACTCAATGTACCAAATTTCAGCGAATTCAGTTGAAAAACGCGCTCAAGAACCTCAAAATACCGAAAATTGGGCGGTACCCTTATATGGTAGCTATGCCTAAACGTGGACCGATAAAGCCCATCTTCGAACTAGACCTGCCTGCAAACAAAAGACGACTCTGTGTCAAACTTTGGCGATCTATCTCCATTCGTTTAGACGCTAGAGTCATTACAACAGACAGACAGACGGGCATGGCTATATCGTCATAGAATTTTACGCTGATCAAGAATATATATACTTTATAGGGTCGAAAATGATTATTTCGATGCGTTACAAACGGAAAAACAAAACTAATATACCCTCCATACTATGGTAGAGGGTATAAAGAGGGCTATACTGAATATTCGTAATATTCGAAAAATATGCCAGTGTTAGGAAGAGGTGCTGTTGCAACTATCTCGAACTATGGCCCAGGCTCGGATTAAAAATCCGCAGAAAGTTAGATTTCCATGGTAGTTGTGTAGGGTATCGTATGGCCGTCCGCGTCCGACTATACTGCTTCGCTAACTGGTTTTATTATATTTTTAAGGACTAAGAAGTGGATTAAAAAATAAGGGTTTTTATAAGTAGTCGAATTAAAACGTAAATGATTTGTTTAAAGCGTAGTTAAAAAATAAAGTATTTGTTAAAGGCGTGGATTAATAAATAAAGAATTTTATAAGACATGAAATTTTTAACTATATAGGGCCTAAACCTTTTTTAATATTTTCTTCAGGGACCTTTGATATTCGTGGATTTTTTAAAGAAATTTTTTAGGGACCCCCGATAGTCGTGAATTGGTTAATATATCACCGAGAAGCGAGAATTTTTTAGGAACTAGAATGTTTAAGAATTTTTTTCAAGAACCATCGATAGGCGTAGATGGTTTTAAGAACTTTTTCAAAAACCATCGATATGCTTAATTTTTTTGAAAGACAATTTTGGGCCCTTTTATGGGCGTATATTTAAAAAAAATTTCATAGATCATTTATTGGCTTCGATTTTTAAAGCTTTTAAAGGCGTGAATCATGAGTTGTAACAGCTATTCTCGGACATCGACATTGTTAGATATATTGAGCTGCAGCGCCTACGTTGGCCCAGAAGGCATATAAAAGCGAACCAGCTGATGGTTCACGCACGAAGAAGGGTGGCCACGATTAAGATGGAAAAACCAAGTGGAAGACAACATTGCCGAATATGGTCTTTGAAATTGGAAAACCTGCGCAAAAGAACGATGAGCCCGGAAATATTTTTTAAGCTCCGCTTATGGAACGAAAGTTCTGTCACAAGCCAGCTAAGTAGGTAAGTAAGTAAGTAAATAAAGGCCTGTGTTTTTTAAGGAATTTTAAAATAGACGGGGGATTCTTGTATAGATTACTTTCAAAATGTTTGGCCCTTGAAAATATTATTTAAACTACTAAGAAAAGTAGTAAAGTCGGACGGGGCCGACTATATGATACCCTTCACCACTTTGGGTATATTCAACAGATGAATTCTAACAAACGTCGCATTTTTAAAGGGCCAGTAAAATGAAAGTGGATCCATAAACATGACATTCTGCAACCGCTACTAAATTTTTCATATTGTCAGATATAGAAGCTATATCTAAATCTGAACCGATTTCAGGAAACTTAACATACATCATTCTAGACCTAATTCATTACGCTGGTCCAAATTTCGTGCAAATCGAAAGATATATAGGGACTTTGGACATAAAATCGGACGAAAATATATATGTGAGCTATATATAAATCTGGAGCGGATTTCAGGAAACTTAACACACATTATTCTAGACCTAATTTATTACACTGTGCCAAATTTTTTGCAAATCGAGAGATATATAGAGAGTTTGATGCACCATTTATATAAAATCGGACGAAAATATATATGGGAGCTATATCGAAATCTGAACCGATTTCCCCGAAACCCACCACTTACCATTCTAGACTTAATTTAGTACGGCATGCCAAATTTCGTGCAAATCGAAGGATATAAACGAACTTTGGAGCACTATTTACCTAAAACCGGACGAAAATATATATGGGAGCTATATCGAAATCTGAACCGATTTTCACGACATTCGACACACATGGTTTAAAACTTAATTCAGTACGCTGGGCCAAATTTCGTGCAAATCCAATATGGGGATTTTGGTGCCCCATTTACCTTAAATCGGACGAAAAGATATATGTGAGCTATGTCTAAATCTGACCCGATTTTCTCGAAACTTAAAACACATCATTCTAGGCCTAATTCATTACACAGAGCCAAATTTCGTGCAAATCCAATGATATATAGGGACTTTGGTGTACCATTTACATAAAATCGGACGAAAATATATATGAGAGCTATATAGGGACTTT
The DNA here is from genome assembly GCF_032173495.1 of Musca vetustissima. NCBI lineage: Eukaryota > Metazoa > Arthropoda > Insecta > Diptera > Muscidae > Musca > Musca vetustissima. The sequence continues at coordinate 15,592 of NW_026882765.1, read as the reverse complement.
GGCGCACCATTTACCTTAAATCGGACGAAAATATATATGGGAGCTATATCTAAATCGGAACCTATTTTCACGAAACTTCACGTACGTCATTCTGGCCCAATTCAGTACGAGATGCCAAATTTCGTGGAAATCGAAATATATATAGGGACATTCGTGGACCATTTATATTAAATCGAACGATTTAATATAAAAATTCGTGCAACTCGAAAGATATATAGGGACTTTGCACCATGTACATAAAATCGGACGAAAATATATATGGGAGCTATATCTAAATGTGAACCGATTTTTCGGAAACTTAACACACATCATTCTAGGCTTAATTTAGTACGATATGCCGAATTTCGTGCAAATCGAAAGATATATAGGGACTTTCGTGCACCATTTACATAAAATCGGACGAAAATATATATGGGAGCTATATTAATATTTGAACCGATTTTTACCAAACTTAGAGCACATCATTCTAGGCTTAATTCAGTACGCCATGCCAAATTTCGTGCAAATCGAATGATATATAGGGACTTTGGTGCCTATATCGGACGAAAATAAATATGGGAGCTATTTCTAAATCTGAACCGATTTTCACCAAATTCAATAGGGTTCGTCTTTGGGCCAAATAAGTTACTTGTGCCAAATTTCGAAATCCAAATCGGATCAGAAATGCGACCTGTACTTTGTTTACAATTTAATATGTACAGGCGGACGAACAGACGGACATGCATTAATCGACTCAGAAAGTGATTCTATGCATATTCTCAAAAGGAACCATGTATCTGCTCCTTTGTTTCCTTTCCCTTTCCCTGTTACAAACATATGAACAAGGACATAATACCCTCTACCACAGTGTGGTGAAGGGTATAAAAATCCTCGGCTTATGTAGGGTCAGGAAAAAGGTATTTAAAATATTCACGCCTTATATAGGGCCTGGAAAAAATTATTTTTGGAAGGTCAGGAAAAAGGTATTTAAAATATCCACGCCTTATATAGGGCCTGGAATAAATTATTTATGTAGGGTCAGGAAAAAGGTATTTAAAAAATCCTCGCCTTATATAGGGCCTGTAAAAAATTATTTAAAAAATCCACGCCTTATATAGGGCCTGGAAAAAGTTATTTATAAAATCCACACCTTATATATAGCCTGGAAAAAATTATTTAAAAAATCCACGCCTTATATAGGGCCTGGAAAAAATTATGTGAAAAATCCTCGCCTTATATAGGGCCTGTAAAAAATTATTTAAAAAATCCTCGCCTTATATAGGGCCATGAAAAAAATGATTTAAAAAATCCACGCCTTATATAGGGCCTGGAAAAAATTATTTAAAAAATCCACGCCTTATATAGGGCCTGTAAAAAATTATTTAAAAAATCCTCGCCTTATATAGGGCCTGAAAAAAATTATTCAAAAAATTCACGCCTTATATAGGGCCTGGAAAAAATTATTTAAAAAATCCACGCTCTATAGAGGTCGTTGAAAGAATTATTTAAGAAATCTATGCCTTAATATAGACTCTGAAAAAATTATTTACAAATCGACGCCTTATATAGGTTCTTGAAAAATATTTTGTTCCCTGAAATAAAAAAGAATTCAACATCCACGCCTTATGTGTTTAATTTGGGAGACATATTTGTCTTGTTTTCTATTCATTAATTTTGTATTCTCCTTGGTTATTGTAGATAATCGACATATTTTAATAATACATTACTCACATATTGACACCAATTTTATGATAATGTCGGTCATGGGTGACCCCTTTTATTTTATCTGCGTACATCCATCCTTCACCCATCCTTCTGCTCGAACAACAAAATTATTTAATTATTTATGAAAATACGCAGTACACCTGTTAGCCTGGAGGCAAGTGACAACAACCCTTTTTTGTGCTGGAATGATTGTTTTTCTATGCCACATGTATCAAATTAAATTAGTATTTTACATAAAACGGGGCAAGGTGAACTTGGAATGAAACAAAAAAAATGTAAAACTATGTTTTCCATCTAATAGAATATATAAGTGTGTATGCAAATTCTTAAGCCACAACACACACATACATATATAATTTTCATCACTTCTCACGTATATCGTGTTAAAAATGAAAATTACTTTAAATATGCAGACAATGCTGGAAAAAAACTAGGGAGACCATTTTTTTTTCTTTTGAGAAAAAACAGTTCTGGGTATCTAGGAAAAAAGGATATTTCACTTTCACCATAGTTACACAGCTCGGGATTTTTATTTTCTTCGTGTGCGTTTTTTCGTTTTTCTATGCCATAACCGTGCCAGAATTTTAAGTGAAATTTATGGCAGCATTTACACCCATACTTTGTGCATATTTTCACACACACACAGACACACAAAGAAACACCCGCTAACTCACTCCCGCCAGCTCAGTTAGCATTACCCGTTTTATAAATAAATTATTTAAGGTAATTACATTCCATATCCTAGGGTGATGAGGAGAAGAAGAAGAAGGGAGGGTGAGAAGGGGAAGAGGGAAGATATGGTAGTTATAGTCTACCAAGTTCAAAAGGTAGTGTGTGTAATAACACTTACTGTTATAGTTGTTGTCCTTTTCCCATTGCTTGACATATTTGAAAATACACAGGATCGTATTTTTTATTTTTTGTTATCCTTTAGGATAATTGCTTTGTACCCCCCTTCATTTTTTTTAGTGTCCATTTATTTATTTGCTACACTCTTGCCTTTGTTTTACTTTATTTCCATTGCTGCTGTAATAGTGAATAGTGAAATTCCATTCCATTCCAGTTTCATTGTATTTAAATTTTATGCATTTGCTACCTGCTTGTTGCACAAGCAAATTTGTTAATGAACATTTGTGTGTGTGTGTCCTTTTTTGTTATTTCGCCCTGACAAAATAATTCCTACACGTTCGGAGGATACAATTCACACACACAAATTGTAGTAGTTTTAAAAAGCAGCACGTTTTTATTGTTAAATAAATTTAAACGTTAAAGGATAATATAGTTGAAGGATAATAAAAGGGTCACAAATTTAATTAATTTTTAAATAATTTTTTCCCGTCCCTATATAAGGCGTGGATTTTTTAAATAGTTTTTCCCGTCCCTATATAAGGCGTGGATTTTTTAAATAATTTTTTTCCATTTTTTTCCAGGCCCTATATAAGGCGTGGATTTTTTAAATAATTTTTTCCAGGCCCTATATAAGGCGTGGATTTTTAAAATATTTATTTCCCAACCCTCCATATATTTTTTAAATATATTTTCCCAACCCTCCATAAGGCGTGGATTTTTTAAATAATTTTTTCCATTTTTTCATTTTTTTCCAGGCCCTATATAAGGCGTGGATTTTTTATATAATTTTTTTCCATAAGGCGTGGATTTTTTAAATATTTTTTCCCATCCATAAGGCGTGGATTTTTTAAATAATTTTTGCCCGACCCTCCATATATAAGGCTTGGATTTTTTAAATAATTTTTTCCTAGGCCTATATAAGGCGTGGATTTTTTAAATAATTTTTTCCATAAGGCGTGGATTTTTTAAATAATTTTTTCTTTTTTCCCAGGCCCTATATAAGGCGTGGATTTTTTAAATAATTTTTTCCCAACCCTCCATAAGGCGTGGATTTTTTAAATAATTTTTTCCAGGCCTCTATATAAGGCGTGGATTTTTTAAATAATTTTTTCCCAACCCTATATAAGGCGTGGATTTTTTAAATAATTTTTTCCAGGCCCTATATAAGGCGTGGATTTTTTAAATAATTTTTTCCAGGCCCTATAAAAGGCGTATTTTTTAAAAAAAAAATTTCAGACCCTATATAAGGCGTGGATTTTTTTAATAATTTTTTTCAGGCCCTTTATAGGGCGTGGATTTTTTAAATAATATTTTTCCGAGGCTCTATATAGGGCGTGGATTTTTTAAATAATTTTTTTCAGGCCCTTTATAGGGCGTGGGTTTTTTAAATAATTTTTTCCAAGCGTGGATTTTTTAAATAATTTTTTCCAAGCGTGGATTTTGTAAATAATTTTTTCCAAGCGTGGATTTTGTAAATAATTTTTTCCAGGCGTGGATTTTGTAAATAATTTTTTCCAAGCGTGGATTTTGTAAATAATTTTTTCCAGGCCCTATATAAGGCGTGGATTTTTTAAATAATTTTTTCCAGGCCCTATATAAGGCGTGGATTTTTTAAATAATTTTTTCCAGGCCCTATATAAGGCGTGGAGTTTTTAAATAATTTTTCTCCAAGCATGGATTTTTTAAATAATTTTTTCCAGGCCCTATATAAGGCGTGGGTTTTTAAATAATTTTTTCCAAGCGTGGATTTTTTAAATATTTTTTTCCAGGCCCTATATAAGGCGTGGGTTTTTTAAATATTTTTTTCCAGGCCCTATATAAGGCGTGGGTTTATTAAATATTTTTTTCCAGGCCCTATATAAGGCGTGGGTTTTTTAAATAATTTTTTCCAAGCGTGGATTTTTTAAATAATTTTTTCCAAGCGTGGATTTTTTAAATAATTTTTTCCAGGCCCTTTATAAGGCGTGGATTTTTTAAATAATTTTTTCCAGGCCCTATATAAGGCGTTCGTCTCACAATTCGAAAAAAATGATTACAGCACTATTCGGGTTAAGTAAATGATGCACCAAGAACTCGAAATATGGCCATATGCACAAAACATACTGAAATTTGTATAACCTAACCTGTGACAAGTTTCATTGAAATCGGTTTAGATTTCGATATATCGTTTATATATAGTTTCGTCCGATTTTAAGTAAATGGTGCACTAAACTCTTCATGTTTATCAGATATTTATCCAAATAATCAACGAGTGTCCGATTGGCATTTACTTTAAATTTATTTACCGAAGTTTTGTCCCATTTAAAGAAGCAATTTTATATCCGTACAAATGAAAAATTTAGTATAGGTTGCAGAATGACTTTAAAAATTAGACGTCGGTTAGAATTCATCTGTTGAATATACCCAAAGTGGTGAAGGGTATCATATAGTCGGCCCCGTCCGACTTTACGACTTTCCTTACTGGTTTTAAATAATTTTTCCTGACCCTACATAAGGCATCGATTTATTTTAATAATTTGTGTAGGGAAATTTACGAAGTTTATTTCTTCTGCTATTGTAATATATCCACCATTATCCTCTACATATCTACCACCTCCTCACCATGCATTCATTCAACCCTTCCCCCAACACCCATGATTATCTCTGGCCGTTGAAAATATATTGATCCTGTTGGAATTGTGTATAAAATTGATTGCTGGCTGATTTGCAATAAATCATTATAATTCCGTATTGTCGGTTGTCGATAATTTGTATTTTAAATTTGATACACATTGTGACTGGCTGACTGACTGTTATACGATGTGATACCAGGCTATTAATTTATGCAATTTCCCAAATTGCAAACCAACAACGGTGATAATGATATACATAGATATACACATGTATATATAAAAGGTAATAATGTCATTCATAATGAGAGGTGATGATGAACATAATGGGTGTAAAGTGCAAACTGACACATGAACACACTCACATACATACATATTGTTATATTTGCAACTAAATGATGTAAATGATATGACAGTGGTCTTCAGCACTACCAAGGCCAAAAGCCTCCAATAATATTCTTTAATAAATCCACGCCTTGGATGGGCCTTGAAAAAATATTCTTTAATAAATCCACGCCTTGGATGGGCCTTGAAAAAATATTCTTTAATAAATCCACGCCTTGGATGGGCCTTGAAAAAATATTCTTTAATAAATCCACGCCTTGGCTAGGCCTTGAAAAAATATTCTTTAATAAATCCACGCTTTGGCTAGGCCTTGAAAAAATATTCTTTAATAAATCCACGCCTTGGCTAGACCTTGAAAAAATATTCTTTAATAAATCCACGCCCGTCCACTGTGCGTATTATTAATATTCCAGCTGTAATTAAGTCAAATGCCAACAATAATCATACGCCATAGATAACCCCTGTGGCATATTTTTGCTGTTACCGAACACAAACACACACAGTCATATTTTACAAATTGCCAATGAATAGCAAAAATGTATATTTAAAATTATTATTTTGTGTCAGATATGAAAATTTAAAAATATTTTGTTTTTGTCTACAGCAAACAAAAAACCTGTGTCTATTTGTAACATCATTCCAATTTGTGTGTATTTATTCCCCGCTGGCATTGTTAACATTTCTGTCCGCACATTTTTAAATAGTTTCTACGGCTTTGACTTCATCATAAAAATTCATAATTTTATTCACATGACAACGTCTGATTATTGTCGTCCATTTGAGCTCTGACATTTGTTTCGTGTAATATTGCTGCAGCGAAAAAAATGGTGTCAGCGGGGTGGCTAAGGATAAAAAATTGGTAAAAAAACTAAATAAATTTTAACAAGACTTTTCATAAAAACAAAGTGTTAACAAGTTATGATGATGTAAAACAACACATTGTTTTGTTAAGAGTCGAGAAAAAAATATTTGAAAAATCCACGCCTTATATAGAGTCGAGAAAAAATTATTTAAAAAATCCACGCCTTATATAGAGTCGAGAGAAAATTATTTAAAAAATCCACGCCTTATATAGAGTCGAGAAAAAATTATTAAAAATATCCACGCCTTATATAGAGTCGAGAAAAAATTATTTAAAAAATCGACGCCTTATATAGAGTCGAGAGAAAATTATTTAAAAAATCCACGCCTTATATAGAGTCGAGAAAAAATTATTTAAAAAATCCACGCCTTATATAGAGTCGAGAAAAAATTATTAAAAATATCCACGCCTTATATAGAGTCGAGAAAAAAATATTTAAAAAATCGACGCCTTATATAGAGTCGAGAAAAAATTATTAAAAAAATCCACGCCTTATATAGAGTCGAGAAAAAATGATATAAAAAATCCACGCCTTATATAGAGTCGAGAAAAAATGATATAAAAAATCCACGCCTTATGGCTGTAATAGAGCCTTCAAAATTACTATAAAAAATCCACGCCTTATATAGAGTCGAGAAAAAATGATTTAAAAAATCCACGCCTTATATAGAGTCAAGAAAAAATGATTTAAAAAATCCACGCCTTATATAGAGTCAAGAAAAAATGATTTAAAAAATCCACGCCTTATATAGAGTCAAGAAAAAATGATTTAAAAAATCCACGCCTTATATAGAGTCGAGAAAAAATGATTTAAAAAATCCACGCCTTATATAGAGATTGGAAAAAATTATTTAAAAAATCCACGCCTTATATAGAGTCGAGAAAAAATTATTTAAAAAATCCACGCCTTATATAGAGTCGAGAAAAAATGATTTAAAAAATCCACGCCTTATATTGATATGTAAAATATTATATCATATTAAATATATTTTTACTAAAGATGCCCTTTTCATTTTTTTTGTCCTGCTGTGACCTCCCTGTTTCTCTATCTGACATTTATAGTGACGTTAATGATACACATTCCGTTTTTTTTTTAATTCTCTCTTGTATGTGTACATATTACATCCTGATAATGATATCCCATTCATTAATACTTTTGGCATTAAATTGTAAATTATTATTATGCGTCTTGCCGCATAATTACACATTTATTTATGTTCCACAGGCATAAAAACAGGAGGCGAAAATACAACGAATCCAATTGAAATGAATCGTAATGAAATTGAGCGAAAATGTCGGTAGTTGGAAAATTATTGAAGTACAATTCGCATAAAAGGCTGCCGTTGCCGTTCGCCATAATTATTTGTTGGTATTCATGAAAAGAGAAATCAATTTCGGAAATTATCAATTTTCATGTCATTAACAAGTGTTTTTACGCCGCTGCCGCAGATAACCAATGCTTAATAAAGGCTTTGGTAGGTTAAAGTGCTACCGGAGGTTATGTCCTGATGTTGACAATTTAAATTGAATAACTAGCAAAAAATATTTTCTGGATTCCACGCCTTATGGATGTCATTGAAAATAATTTTTTAAATTATGGAGGTCATTGAAAAAATTATTTAAAAAATCCACGCCTTATATAATTCTTTGAACAAGTTATTTAAAAAATCCACGCCTTATATAATTCTTTGAACAAGTTATTTAAAAAATCCACGCCTTATGTAGGGCCTGGAAAAAATTATTTAAAAAATCCACGCCTTATGTAGGGCCTGGAAAAAATTATTTAAAAAATCCACGCCTTATGTAGGGCCTGGAAAAAATTATTTAAAAAATCCACGCCTTATGTAGGGCCTGGAAAAAATTATTTAAAAAATCCACGCCTTATATAGGGCCTGGAAAAAATTATTTAAAAAATCCACGCCTTATATAGGGCCTGGAAAAAAATATTTAAAAAATCCACGCCTTATATAGGGTCTGGAAAAAATTATTTAAAAAATCCACGCCTTATATAAGGGCTGGAAAAAATTATTTAAAAAATCCACGCCTTATATAAGGGCTGGAAAAAATTATTTAAAAAATCCACGCCTTATATAGGGCCTGGAAAAAAATATTTAAAAAATCCACGCCTTATATAGGGCCTGGAAAAAATTATTTTAAAAATCCACGCCTTATATAGGGCCTGGAAAAAATTATTTAAAAAATCCACGCCTTATATAGGGCCTGGAAAAAATTATTTAAAAAATCCACGCCTTATATAGGGCCTGGAAAAAATTATTTAAAAAATCCACGCCTTATATAGGGCCTGGAAAAAATTATTTAAAAAATCCACGCCTTATATAGGGCCTGGAAAAAATTATTTAACAAATCCACGCCTTTTATAGGGCCTGGAAAAAATTATTTGAATAATCCACGCCTTATTGAGGTCATTGAAAAAAATTATTTAAATAATCCACGCCTTATATAGGTCCTGGAAAAAATGATTTAAAAAATCTACGCCTTATATAGGGCCTGGAAAAAATTATTTGAATAATCCACGCCTTATTGAGGTCATTGAACAAAATTATTTAAATAATCCACGCCTTATATAGGTCCTGGAAAAAATGATTTAAAAAATCCACGCCTTATATAGGGCCTAGAAAAAATTATTTAAAAAATCCACGCCTTATATAGGGCCTGGAAAAAATTATTTAACAAATCCACGCCTTATGTAGGGCCTGGAAAAAATTATTTAAAAAATCCACGCCTTGTGAAAGTCCATGAAGAAATTATTTAAATAACCCATACTTTATGGAGACCCCAAAAAAAATATTTTTAGTTCACCCATCAGAACTATAAAAAATGGGTTGAGGCGTCGGATTAGTTGCCCACTCTCGGAAAACCCAACCTACTATGAAAAAGCAAAGAAAAAGAAAACCAAACCCCCCTAATGTTGACGACCCCCGCAAACGTATAAAGGACCACAATCTGCGAATCTGCACTTGGAATGTGCGCTCGTTTTACAGAACAGGCGCAGTGTTTGCTTTGGCGGATGTACTCAAGAAGTACAAAGCCGATATTATTGCCTTACAGGAAAGGCGATGGAAAAGGACAGGCGTAAGTACGCCCAGTATTATAGCTGCCATGAAACGAGACATGAATTTGGCTGCGGATTTATGATTAACAGGAGAATAAAAGACCTCGTCTCCAAATTCACTTCAATAGATGAGCGAATTGCTATAATCCGTATAAAAGCGAAGTTCTTCTAAATCAGTCTCATATGCGCCCATGCTCCGACCGAAGATAAAGATGAACAGACCAAAGACATATTTTACGAGCGCCTAGAAACAGCATATGACCGTTGCCCTGGCCATGACATTAAAGGACATTTTAGAACATTTTAATGCAAAAATCGGTAGGGAAAATATCTTTGGCCCCACCGTCGGAAAATTCAGTCTCCATGAAGAAACATCCGACAACGGCACGAGGTTGATTGACTTCGCGGCAGCAATGGTAGTTAGCAGCACCAGATTCAAGCATCTCGATATACACAAAGCCACCTGGATTTTTTCTGATCGAACAACGAGAAATCAAACCGATCATTATTTGATAGACGGAAGGCATTCATCCAGTGTTCTAGACGTCCGATCCGACCTCTCGGAGAACTTTAATAGTTTATCATGTGACCATTTTAACATCCTGCTGAAAAAGGTCATACGAGAGGCAAAAGTGAACAGAAATGGCTCTCTGTACACCAAACAACACCAGTTACTCGCCTACGCCGATGACATCGACATAATGGGTCGAACACTGAGAGCGGTAACAGTCACCTTTGAACAAATTGAAAAGGAGTCTGCCAAAGTGGGTCTGGCAGTAAACGCCGAGAAGACGAAGCTGATGGTATCAACGAGACGTTCAGTAGACTCGGACCAACTGTGGAACTTAAGAACTACAGCTTCGAGTTTGTCAAAAATTTTATATATCTTGGTACCGCCATAAATAAAACGAATGACATCAGTTTTGAAATTAATAGAAGGATTGTGGTGGCCAACAGATGCTACTATGGTCTGAGCAAACAACTCAAAAGCAAGGTCACCTCCCGCCAGACCAAACTCACACTTTACAAGACGCTGATACTACCCGTGTTGTTATACGGATCTGAAACATGGGTACTTACGCAAGTAGATGAGGCAGCTCTTGGAGTGTTTGAGAGAAAACTTGTCAGAAAGATCTATGTGTCGATCTGCGTTGACGGTGAATATCGCCGTCGAATGAACCGTGAGCTGTACCAGCTATTCTCGGACATCGACATTGTTAGACGTATTGAGCTGCAGCGACTACGTTGGCTAGGTCATGTTGTGAGAATGGATGAATATGCCACAGCCCAGAAGGCATATAAAAACGAACCAGCTGATGGTTCTCGCAGTAGGAGAAGGCCAAGAATACGTTGGAAAGATCGAGTGGAAGGCAATATTGCCGAATATGATCTTTCAAATTGGAAGAGTGCGCAAAAGACCGACGCGCCTGGAAATCTTTTCTAAGCTCGGCTTATGGAACGAAAGTTCTGTCAAAAGCCAGCTAAGTAACTAAAAAAAATATTTAAAAATCCACGCCTTGTGGAGGTCCCTAAAAATATTCCTGAAAAATGTATATTTTAAATTGCTTCCCAATTTGTTTCCTTAAACCTTAAATCTCCCTTTTTCCAAATTGAGTTTATTAGCTGCTTAAGCAAACTATATCCTGGCCGGTTAGTACAACAACAACAAAACGTGTAACCAATTTCCATTAACGACTAACAACGACTACGAAAACTGAACAAACTTTCTAGCCCATGGCTATTGAAAAAAAACCAGTAACAACAACAAAAACACCAGGACCCAACACCACCAACCGAACTGCAGAAAGAAGTTCTCCTGTCTTTGAAGTTTCGGTCGAACCACTAAATATTTTGAGTAAACATTTTCGTGGTTCCGTTAACCGGAAGGAAACTAATAGTGTAAATACTTTGGTATTAGTAAGCACGCGTTGTAAAGTGTTTGGGCCAGAGTGAGTGTGTGTGTTGCGTGGGTCTGTTTGAGAGCCCGTTCGTTCGTTCGTTCATTCGATCGCCCGTTAGCCCGGTCGTTGGTTAGATTATTCCTTGTAAAAGTTTAGAGCTGTTTTTCCATTGGTTTTCCGTTTCTCACAGCTAGCTGTTGGCAAGTTGTTTGTTGCTGTTGTTATTGTTGTTCGACGCGTTGATGTTCTGTTCTGGCCTGTTTTTAATTGGGGAAAAACACTGACTAATCAAGTGTTTATGGCAAGTGAAATAAAAACTTTGTGTGTATGTGTGAAGTAGCAGCAGCTACTTGAACTGAAATCCTCTACCAGTGAACCGTATGAAAATAAGCCACGTTAAAAGGGGACGGGTTTCCCTTAACGATACTAATCAGACATCGAAAACGTTCATTGCCATTAAATACTTCCCAATTAAAGACTTCTGGAGGAATTTAATTCCAATATGAAACAAAAATTCTTATTGGAATTTTCTTAAATTGCTTCTGCAGTTGATTGCAAGCCACGCTCTTGTATAAATTCACTGTTTCCCTTGTAAGCTATAAATTTATTGCAACATGTTGCTTGCATACAAAATATGTATATGTCACCTCATGTCATGCTGGCATGCATGGCCCTCCAGAGATTTCGTGGCTACACAACACACAACATTTGTTCGGCAGATATGTTAACATCCACACCGGGTTAAGCGGCAATAAGAAAGACAGTAGTCGTTAGGAAAATTTATAAATACAAGCAATATAAGGACCAAAAAGAAATGCGGATTTTTAAATCACCTCCATAAGGCGTATATTTTTAATTTTTTTTTTTCAGGGACCTCCATATTGCGGGAATTAATAAAATAATATTTTTCAGGGACCTCCATAAGGCGTGTATTTTTTAAATCATCTTTTTAGGGATCTCCATAAGGCGTGGATTTCTAAACCATTTTCAGGGACCTCCATAAGACGTAAATTTTTATACCCTAAACAACTATGCTGTCAGGGTATTATAGCTTTGTGCAGGCCCAAGAATTTGTAACACCGCGAAATATTTGTCCTAGACCCACCATTAAGTATACCGATCGTCATATCTCGACTAGCTGAGTTGATCTAGACATGTGTGTCCGTCCGCCTTTCCCTTATAACTTGTAAACACGATACAGGCCACAGTTATAGACCAATCTTCTGCATGTAGGATGTGTTCTGGACAATGTTTTTTGGTGAAGATAGGTTAATATTTAGAGGATGAAATGGATCAAAAACTGGACCCAGATGGACCCAGACTTTTGTATTCTATGGCATATATATTTACCCCTGAAGAACATAGACCCGAGAAGTTGATAGTATATCTAAGAGGAGTGGTTGACCTTTAAATTGATAGTGTCGCATGTACCCGGATGTGGGAGTTACACTCAAATATTTACAGGTGTTTACGTGTTCAGATATTATTTAGTAACCCATTACCTTACTAGAGGGCGAAAATATAGCACTGATCGCCTTGAAATTTTCCTGAAAATCCAGGTATTGGCAAGGACAATGCCTATAATTTTCGATGATGATCAGATAATAATATTGGGATGAAGTGGACCACAAACTTAATTTTTTTGTGTCTTTTTAGACTCGATCTATAGGCCAAAATTGAAATTCGAACAACACAACGCTCAATGAAGGGAATCTGGAATATTTGTTGACCTCTAGTCGGTCAAAAGGGTGCACATTTCGCAAAATATTGCTCAAGCTCAGAATATAGAACCACACAAATTTAGATTTTCGTGGAAGTTGTGTAGGGTATCATATGGTCGGCCCCGTCGGACTTTACTGCTCCGCTTACTGGTTTTTAAATATTTTTTTCATGAGGCGTAAATTTTTAAAATTATTTTTTTCAAGGGTCTACCGAAGGCATGAATTTTTTAACAGGCAAAAGGAAACGAGATAGACACATGGTTTCTTTCGAGAATATGCATAGAATCACTTTCTAGAATCACTTTCTATAGAATCACATGCTCGTCCGTCCGTACGTCTGTCTGTCTGTCAATGTTAAATTGCAAACAAAGTACAGGTCGCATTTATAATCCGAATTGGATGAAATTTGGCACAGCTCATTTATTTGGCCCATGATAGATATAGCTCCCATATATAATTTCGTCGGATTTAGTGTAAATGGTGCATCAAAGGCCCTATATATCTTTCGATTTGCACTTAATTTGGCAAAGCGTACTCAGTTGAGCCTAGAGTGACGTCTGCCAAGTTTCATAAAAATTGGTTCAGATTTATATATAGCGCACACATATATATTCGCCCGAATTATGGTAAATGGTGTACCAAAGTCCTTTAATATCTTTCGATTTGCACGAAATTTGGCACAGCGCAATGAACTTAGTTTAGAATGATGTGTGAAGAGTTTCCTGAAAATCGGTTCAAATTTGGATATAGCTCCCATATATATTTTTGTCCGATTTAAGGTAAATGGTGTACAAAAACCCTATATATATTTCGATTTGCACGAAATTAGGCACAGCGTACTGAATTGAGACTAGAATGATGTGTGTAAATTTTCTTGAAAATCGGTTCAGATTTAGATATAGCTCTCATATATATATTCGTCCGATGTAAGGTAAATGGCGTACCAATGTCCCTATATATCTTTCGATTTGCACGAAAATTGGCACAGCGTAATCAATAAGGTCTAGAATGATGTGTGTTAAGTTTCGCAAAAATCGGTTCGGATTTAGATACAGCTCAAATAATATATTTTCGTCCGATTTTATGTAAATGATGCACCAAAGTCCCTATATATCTTTCGATGTGCTCGAAATTCGGCATAGCGTTCTGGATTAAGTCTAGAAATATGTGTGTTCAATTTCGTCAATATCGGTTCAGATTTAGATATAGCTCTCATATATATTTCCGTCCGATTTAATGTAAATGGTGTACCAAAGTCCCTGGAAATCTCTTCATTTGCACGAATTTTGGCATAGCGTACTGAATTAAGTCTACAATGATGTGTGCAAAGTTTCGTGAAAATCGGTTCAGATTTAAATATAGCTCCCATAAATAGTTTCTCCCGATTTTAGGTAAATGTTGCATCAAAGTCCCTATATATCTTTCGATTTCCACGAAATTTGCACATTGTACTGTATTAAGTCTAGAGTGATGTGTAAAAAGTTTCTTGAAAATCGTTTCAGATTTCATATAGCTCCCATATATATCTTCGTCCAATTTAAGGTAAATGGTGTACCAAGGTCACTATATGTCTTTCGATTTGTACGAAATTTGACGTAGCGTACTAAATTAAGTCTAGGAAAACGTGTGCCTAGTTTCGTAAAAATCGGTTCAGATTTAGATATAGCTCCCATATATATTTTCGTCCGATTTAAGGTAAATGGTGTACCAAAGTCCCTATATATCTTTCGATGTGCACGAAATTTTGCTAGGCGTAATGAATTATGTCTAGAATGAGGTGTGCTAAGTCCCGTGAAAATCGGTTCAGATTAAGATATAGCACCAGGGACGTACGCAGGGTGGCGGCCCGGGGAGGCAATGTCATTGCGTACACAATTAAGTCTAGAAAGACTTGTGTTAAATTTCGTAAAAATCGGTTCAGATTTAGATATAGCTCCCATATATATTTTCGTCCGATTTGCTCGATATTTTTTACAGCGAACAGAATTCAGTCTAGAAAGACGTGTGTTAAATTTTGTGAAAATCGGTAATATTCGGAAAATATGTCAGTGAAAGGAAGCACCTCTTCCTGACGTCTAATCGGACAAGAGGGTGCAACTATCACGATATATTACACTGGCCCGGAATTAAAAACCGCAGAAAGATAGAGTTCTGTGGTAGGTGTGTAGGGTATCGTATGGTCGGTCCCGTCCGACTATACTGCTCCGCTCACTGGTTTAAACTATTTTTTCGGAACCTCCATAACCCGTTGATTTTTTATAAATATTTTTTCAAGGCTCCATTCAAAGCGGGTGGCTACCAAAGACGTGGAGTTTTTATATATAATTTTTTTAAGGATCTTCCAAAGTTGTGGATTTTTTAATAGTTTTTGAAAGAGTAGTTTGTTTACCACTGTTCCCCCATCTATGGCAACAAGTTAAAAAATAACTACAACTAGCATCATACACTCCAAATAATTTTAAAGTGTACATTTGCGGGTGAGTGTGTACGTAAATGCGGAAAAAGTGGTTACCACAACTGTTAACGGA